>NC_087391.1:2747076-2963945 GCF_963675165.1 Halichondria panicea
TTCACACTGTTCAGCTCTAGCTCCCTTTCTCTGACAGGCATGCTATATGCACTGGCTAGATATCATGCTCTTAAAATGGCTATCATTTAATACTGATTCGCAAATTCAACATATCAAGCAATATTATACTAATTATTAGTACAGAGATATTCGAGAAGATATCTGATCAGTCCTGTCTTCTCTTCTTGAACTTCTGTACTGCCTCTTGACGTTCCACTTATGCATGTCATGATACGTAAACTGTACTTAAAAAGAAAGGGAATCCGACTAGAAAAACATTTGCAATGTGAAAAATTGCTAGGATTGGCCAGGGGAACCACAAAAAAGCGTGGGAACAAGAAATCAGACGAGAGCATAACTCCAATCCGTTACAACGTCATGAACATGTACAATACATAGTATATTAAATAATAGACTGTGTTTCAGATCCATCTATCAGCTTCCATCCACCACATCATTCCATGCAGGTCACCAGTACGGTCCGTGCATGTTACTACACATGGATGGACTGTGTATACCTGTGCTCAACACTGCATGTATTAGGAACATCAATTCATCACAAATCATCATGATTATGTGCCCGCACATTCCAAAATGGATGTATAATAAATATATAGGGATTGGTCATCACTAAATAATATATTATTGCGTGGCATAATTGGCTGGGAAAACATGGGAAAACTACCAGTAGCTACATGTGATTGACGTTGTAACGGATTGGAGTTATGCTCTCGTCTGATTTCTTGTTCCCACGCTTTTTTGTGGTTCCCCTGGCCAATCCTAGCAATTTTTCACATTGCAAATGTTTTTCTAGTCGGATGTAGATACAAACAAAGGAGCCTGACACTGCCAGTTTACCAAACAAGGCTACTGACGTCATTATTAGACGGTTGTCATATCCTATAATTATAATATTATAATGATATTTTTATATTCCTACTGAGAGATAGCTCACCAAACCACTGCATACAAGCAACAGCAAGACAAGCTATCCCTCCACTGGTCAGAAACACTCCATGTAACCTCTTGCGACCAATACTAAAAGGGATAAACAGTAACAAACATTAATTTTAGTGTTTATAATTATCTCACCTGTCAAGCAAAAAGTATCCGGCAATGTATGAAGGGATCTCAACCAGCCCTGCGAGGGCAATATTTACATATCGATTGCCACCCAACTCTCCTGCACTCATCGTTAGAGCATAGTATACTAAACAGTTTGCAAACCATGTTACAAACAGGATCACGGTTCTTCGGCGAATAACCTTTCCTCTGAACAAATCCAGCACAGAGACAGGCTCTGCTGAAGTTGGGTCAGTTGGTTTCTTGAGCTCTCCTGCAGGCATCTCGACTCCATTATCTGAGGCCAGTCTTGCCAGCACTGCTCTAGCCTCCTCTTGTTGTCCATTTACCAGCAACCATCTCGGAGACTCAGGGATGACTCTTAAAATATAAACAAGCTTATTCAAATGACAATCATAAATAGGTGTAATAATAACAATGTATAACATTTTAACAGCTTACCTCCACAATAAAAGAACTAGGAGTCCACTCAGACTGCTTACACTGCTAAACAATCTCCAGTCAGTTATCAAGTAAGCTTGTGTAGCAAGTAGTGGGTGGCACAGAGAGTAAAAAGCATTACTTAACATAACAATCTTTGTTCTTCCTTGAGTCCCAGTGAGCTCTATCGAGAGTACATAACTTGAGAGAATCAATCCAGTAACACTCAATGCCACAAGAAATCTAAATACGACAAATATGTAATAGTTTGGAGCAACACTGTACCCAAGTCCCATAGCAGCGGTAAGAACAACTGTGGTGAAATATATTTTTCTGCGACCTATTCGATCGGCAAGTGTTCCCCAGAGCCATGCACCCAACATAGCTCCACTGAAGAATATTGATTGGGAGAGCTTGGCCAGTGAGGACTTGTCGCAAAGTAGGTTCCACTACATGTATAAAAAATGTAATTCTGAGTACCAGAGTACAGCTAGCCTATCTTATTTATAATGGGACTTGTGATACCCATTTTGTATGCATTTTGTATGCATATAAATACAAATGAATTTTATTTTCAAGGATAGAAGTTCAAATGACCCCACCCCTATAGTAGAGAGGTTTCAAACCTCGAAAATGTAAATACAGCTATACGGTATTATTACCAATTTTAAGCCATTGCGAGAGGTATCAGATTGTTCAGTACATTGATATCTACATCATGTTTGGAAGGTTTGTCACTGGAAAAAATATGGTTTAGGGACCAATAAGTTTGGTCTGGTCTGAAAAACAATTATATGGTCCCCCCTGAACATTTCAGTCCACTTAGACAATCTCGAATCTGTGGTTGGACTAGTAGCAATGCAGTTTTTTTTTAGAGCAATGCATAATTATGGTAACCTAGAGTTCTCTCCATAACTTATACATGCACAGGCAGCTATCTACAAGCTCATCATGAAAGGAATGTGCAATGGAGCAAGATGAAAACGAGCGATTCCTTGCTTCTGAAAGCATTTGTATTAAACGGTGTTGCCTTTTTTACCAAAAGCAAGAGCTGTTGCATACGCATATAAAGTTGAATGTGCATATAACTGTAAATCGATCTCTATAATTATAGCACCACTTTTTTCCAGGGCGGACCAATAATTTATTTTCAGCAAAAATTGGTCCAAACCAACATTTTTGTGACAGGTCTATTTGTAAAATCGATCAATGGAAATATCTACCTCTGAAATAATAGTGCTGACATCTTCCAGATAATGAGGCTTACAGTCACCACGAGCATACTCCAAGCATTTGGCATCCAGTTCAGTTTTATCCCCACAAGTCCACTGAGGTTCAAATCCAATGAAACTAAGGGCAATAAAGTGAGACACTGAAGCATAATGAATTGTTTGAATAAGTATATACAGCCTCTTCTGAGCTCCTCCAAATCCTATTCTCCTCAATACTTCTTCTACCTCCATCCTTTTGTCTAGTTGGTAAGAATCGCCATGTCAGCTTTGGATTTTCTCTGGCAAAGTCCAGTCAATAAATAATTAATTATACAGTACAGATGGGTCTGACAATGAAAATACAATGGGAAAATAATCTGAACATTCTATCTAAGACAATTCTAGTTCATTGAGGGTCTCAGGCAGTGGGGTGTTGAGTGTCTCTGGCAGATACAGGCTGAGTAGTCCGGACAGTGTGCCCAGAACACCAAGTATTAGCATGGGGAGACTAGCATTATAATCAGCCTGCAAAGAGGAAAAAACAATGTTACATTGGTGTGTGTATGTGGACAGTCTGTTTGTGTGTTTTAATGTTTTATATATTTGCTTAACAATTAAATGTACTGTCAAGCGTATATAAGAAGAGAAGAGTGCCGAATTACTGATAGCCCTACAAATACTGTGCACAAAGTAACGTGACAAGGATGTCAATTGTACGTGAGCAACTCGTAATTGATGACCTTCTTTGCACAAGCTTGCAATCCCATTACGCAACGCACAGAATTTGTTAACTGCGTGTGAGTAAAGACTGACTGTTATCTCTATTTATATGATTTTTAGGAATTGATTCTCCCCTATCAGTGTGCAGTGAGCAGCTCTGACGTTGAACGTGAACGACTAGCTAGAATCAGATGTCATCGTTCAATTACCACACTCCTAAACACGTCACGGTTAACATTTACAAGAAGATTACTAGTAAGTTTACAATACTTCATCACGTGCGGAGTCATGTTACTTTGTGGCGTCTTATCAGACTTTTATGGGTATCCACGTTTTCAATTCGTGGATTTGCTAACTAAAGCTTCATTACAGAGTAATGCCTTTTGCTTGCATTGAAGGCAATTGCAGCAACTTTGAAATTGTTTGTAGTTTTTACTCTACTTGATCTGTACAAAAGATAGTTGCGAGAATGAGAAACGAGCTGCAAAACTACAGGAAAACCAGTAGCAAACATTAAACTGGCATCCAGTCGATTCTTTGGCTCTAAAGGTTGAATGCAAAAGCATGAAGCAGTCATTTACCGTATAGCGGGTTATTTTCGTATGGTGGGAATTTTCATATATTTTGTATTGAAGAGCATCATACGAAACACTACTATCCGGAGCTGTACGAAAACTAAAAATACGAAATAATTAAACAGGTCGTTTGTACGAAAATTTGCACTAACGAAATTACCCGCTATACGGTATTATAAACAATTGTAGATTAACGATTGAGTGAGTGTCTGTAGATTGAAGTACACAACTGAGCTAAACCAAGTCTATGGACTCACCAACAAGAGGATGATGGGAGAGAAGATCCCTCCCAACCGTGCTCCAATGCTACACACACCTGCTCCAATGTTCCTGACTTGAGTAGGAAAAAGCTCAGCCGTGTACAGATAGATGAGAGCAAAAGAGCCAGCAATTGCAAACTTGCCAACCAATGCCAAGACAATCTTAGGAGCTACACTTGAACCTGAATTTAAAAAACAGGGGAAACACTATAATTACAAATCAATGTGAGCTTGTCAGGTGTTCAGAGAAAATTGTATAATTTAAAGTATCGTATGTGCTTGATCAGAGGCCGCGGCTACTAAATGTTTCATTTTGCAGGCAGAGGAGGCTACAATTTGAGAGAGGCCATTGTTCAAGAGAGGCGTTTATTAGCCCCAGCTAATTCAACAACCTTTAGTTTGTCATCAAAAGTTCTTTTTACCTGCACGAACTCTGCCATGAAAAAGTCTTTCAAAAGCACTAACAAGCTGCTACCGTAGATACCAGTATCAATATGGCTGCCACGTGCAGAGACACAGCCTCTAAGTTCACTGAGGCTACTATTTGAGTGCAGCTTCTGATCAAACATATACGGTTACTATATAGCGAGTAATTTTTGTGGGGGTAAAAAATTTGTTAAACTTGAACGGCGGTGATTTTCGTGAGTAAAAAATTTTGTTTCATTACGTGCACTGCATTGCATGTGTTCCGGAAACCACGCCTCCGTTTTTTGTCGAGTCAGCTTGCCCACGAAAATAAAGAATTTATGTATGCCATACATGAATGAGTGGCCACTTACTCAATATAATTATTACATGTACAGGTGGGGTTACAAGAAGCTCACTAAGAGTGAATTCAAAATGGACAGTGAACAAGTGACAACCGGTCAATACTGATCACTATAATTATACCGGAGGAGGGAGGACACAATAATTAGCACTACAGTATAGCAGGTTATTTTCGAGGTACTAAACTTTCGTGGATTGCTGAAAGTAAACATTTCGCAGATTTGATTTTTCAAGGATAAAGGTTTAAATGACCACACTCTTGCAGTAGAGAACTACCGGAAGCAAACCAATTTTCGAGGTTGTAGGTAAATCCTTGAAACAACCAGCTATACGGTATATAATAATTATGACCTTTTAATTAAGATACACCCACTCATGTGGCTATCCTTAGCTTCGGTCACGTGGGTGGGCGTGTCCAATAATGGAGTTACAAAGGTGAACGTTCAATTAAAATGTCATAATTAGTGCCTAATGTTAATTGTGTTCTCCCTTCCCTGTAATTACATGTATACGTTAAGCACACGCAGCATCACGCAACTAAACTTACCAAGCCATTGTAGGATGGCAACGGAGAAACAAGCTACACCACCACCAGCCAGAAAAGTTCCATGCGGTAACCGACGACCGAATCTGATTGCAAAAGATAAGTATGAACAATCGATAGGAAATAACTATAACTATAATTTATCATCATCCTCAATAAGAAATTAGGTGAAACTGACCTCTGCAAAAGGAAGTACCCAACCATTATAGATGGGACCTCCACTAACCCTGACAGGGTGAAGCTAAAATATACACTGCCGCCCAGGTCTCCCGCACTGAAGGACAGGGCATAGTAGAGAACACAGTTGCAGAACCAGGCTATGAATAATATCATAGTTCTTCTACGAATGACCTTCCCACTAAACAAGTCCAACGCTGAGACAGGATCTGCTGAAGTCGAAACAGCTGGTTTCTTGAGCTGTCCTGCAGGCATTTCCACTCCATTTTCTGAGGCTAGTCTGGTCAGCACTGCTCTAGCCTCTTCTTCACGTCCATTCACTAGCAGCCATCTCGGAGACTCAGGGATGATTCTGTGTGAATTAGAAGTCATTTAAACATTATAACTACATGTATGTAGGAGTGTACAGAGAGAATTAATGACAAAAACACCAATAGACAGCACATGAAATTGAACCATACCAGTGTTCCATAATAATTATGTAGCCGAGTTATTAGCCAGGGCACTCGATACCGGCTGTAAAATAGGTAAGAATGCCATGCAGACATACAGACCTGTATTACTCACCTCCACAGCAGGAGAAAAGGGAGTAATGATAGGCTGGAAATCACTCCCAACAGTCTCCAGTTGGGGATCAGGTATGCCAGCCCTGCCAAAATGGGGTAGCAGAAAGCAAATATAGCACTATAAGCCAGCCCTGCAAATGTTCGATACTCAGCCCCAGCTATCTCCATTGAAAGAACGAAACTTGAAAGGATGACACCCGCTAAATTCAGTGCAACCAGCAACCTGAAGATAATAAAAATGTAATAGTTTGGAGCCAGACTGTATCCGAATCCCGAGGCAGCTGACAACGCAATACTGATGAAGTAAGCTTTTCTTCGGCCAATTCGATCAGCTAAAGTTCCAAAAATCCATGCTCCCAACATTGATCCAACGAAAAACATTGATTGGGAAAGCTTGGCCAGTGCCGACTCTCCACAAATTAAATCCCACTGAGACGAAAAAATAACAAACATAAACAGTCATCGAGCAGAAATGTGTCTAGGGGTTAAAATTAATGGTTAGACTTTTTTATTGAAGGTTAGCTGTGCTGTGCTGTATTAAATAGAAAGGTCATAGTTAGCAGAATCATTCAAGCACTTAGCACCTCACAAGCCCCTCCATGAAACACATGATCAATGCTTCATTACTACACATGCACCTAATAACGCTCAATCCAAATATTTGATCATGAATACACGATTAATGTTCTCACTTCTGCGATGATACTTGAAACAGAAGGATCATATTTTGGTTTGCAATCACCTAAATCAAACTGGGTACACACACCCTGGCCCTGTTTATTTCCACACGACCATTCCGGAACTATCGCAATGAACGTGAGGATCAATGTGTGAAAACCAGCTGCTATTTGAGCCGAGTTCATAAGATAGTATATCTTCTTCTGAGCTCTCCCAAACCCTCCAATTTTCTCGAATACCTCATCGACATCAATATGACCACCTCCAGTCGTCGACATACCGTACGTACTTGTGTGATTGTAATAGGACAGCCACCACACCACTATTATATAGTTCAGAGCTTTTATTGTTGTCTACGTCTATCTCTGCTATTATTTACAAGCCACGTGGATCACGTGATATTTGCTGAGGTTTGCAGAAATACTGGTGGGCATTGATTAGATCAGAGCATGCCTCCAGCCAGGCCACCATAGAGCTAGAGATACACTGCACTGGGATCCTGGTCAATGTTTTCTCTCTACACATACACTACAAGGCAAGTATATTCCACTCTTTTGGTTTCCCACCCAAGGTCATCATTGCATTTAGACTATGATATGTAGCCTAAATAAATCAATGGTCATGATTATTTATTTGTCCAATAAATTTTAATAGTATTGAGCCATGACGCAGTCAGTACGAGACACCAAAAAGAGAGTGAAAGTGTACAGCTACACAGAGAATGCATTGTGGGATGATATGGGAACAGGGCATGTGACAATTGACTTTATGGAGAGGAATAATGCCTTCACCGTGATTGTACGATCAGAGGATGATGGTGAGTTCGTACTCTGGGATTTTTCTAGGTCTACGTTTGTCATTAGTGGTGTATATTTCAGTCCGTAAAATGACATATTAATTCTGAATGTGAATTGATCGCTCTATCATTCCATCATTTTGATTGTTACCTAACAGCTAATCGTAAAACAGTTTTACGCAGTTAGTATGCACTTTCCCTATGTCACTCACAGGCTCTGTGTTGCTGGAGTCCAAGATTCTGCAAGACAGAGCTTATCAGAAACGGGAGGTAACTGTCCTTTTACTGTATGGCTGGGATTGTGTGATCAAAAGTATTGCATCAGGGATGTACCTAGAAATGTCTAATTGGTGGCTATTTTCAACCCTCAATGTCAGATCAGATCAACACACAAAATTAATATGCCTTCTCATGGTGGTCGTACACGGGGGGATATTCCCCCTGGCTCCAATTCCCCCCCCCCCCTAAAATTTGCATTCAAGTACTAGTTGGGGTCCATAGCTGGCAACTTTACATACTAACAGGGTATTGAAATACCAGCTGACCTTTTTTTAGCAACATTTTCTAGTTAATTGTCTTTTCCCCCCTCTACTTCAAAATCCTGTATGACACCCTGACTTCTTTATAGCCTGCAATGGGTCTAAGAGGTGGTTAGTACCGACTCAGAAGAGGTTGGACTCGCGTCGTCATTCACGCGACTTCCTAAGTTTCTTTGCTCACATTACCATAGGAAGGTATGACTATCTCTGGCTTTACCTAGCTTATAACAACTAACTTACATGTATGGGGTTCCGTTAATGTCAAAATTACTATTTCATGGAGTTCTAAAAATCAGTTAATGTTTACACAGTCTACCTTATAAAACTGTTGATGTTTCTAGGAGTCAATGTTTATAAAGCAGCCGATGTTACCATAATTATCATCAGTCTTCTGTGTTTTGAGTAAGTCGACCTTTATTAATAAACATTTACTCCTAGAAACATCGACTGCTTTAAGTAATAAAGATCGACTGTTTTATAAGGTAGACTGGTGTAAACATCGACTGATTTTTAGAACTCCATGAAATAGTAATTTTGACATAAACGGAACCCCATACATGTAAGTTAGGTGTTATAAGCTAGAGGTATATATAGTCCAGTAATTTTGGCACAAACAGCACCACATACTAACTAGCTGTATCTACTGTCCGTCTGGTTGGCCCAAGGTTAGCTAGACTATGGGGTAGTCAGCGGTGCTGTATGTAGCTTGCATCATACTGACAGGCAAAAATCTAGTAAACACTATGCACTAATTATTTGTCAGAATAGAGGGGAAATAATTTGGGGATCGGGACAAAGGAGCCTGGAACTCCCAAATAATTCTCTCAAAACAATCCTTGAACTCAATGACTTTTTGTATCAATAATAATTATGAGCCAGCTCAGCAAACTTTGTTGCACGTGATCGTGTTCAACTTCCTCTGGTACTGACCAGTGTGGGCATATCCCTGTTCGTAGAAGAAGGTTGTGCATCAGTGTCCAACTTGTAATGTCTCCTTCAGTACATACAGGTGTACATGTACATGCTCTGTAAAGTTTGCTCCAATCTAAAGCCATTTTTGTAGGAGACGCTGATAGTATGGACTGAAGATGACTCGTGTGATTTGGCAGTGAGTTTCCAGGAGAAGGTGGGCTGTGATGAGATGTGGGAGGAGATTTGTGAGGTAGGCTTTGTTTGTCATTAAGGTACTGTAGTAGCTAGTATGCTGGTAACACCGGATTTCGTGGCACATACTACATGTGTACCACAATTCTGTTCATTGACGATATATACACATACATTTTAGTATAATTGCTGTTTCTAAGGGCATCCAAAACATGGGTGCATGTACATGTAATGTGTATGTGTCTCAACGCTGACTGTCAACGTTATCAGTTCTAACTATTACCAGGAGGGCATGAATTATTCATGCACTCCTGCTATTACTTTAGGCACATGTACATGTACATTAACCAGACTCACTGAAAATAGTATTTGAGTTGCCCTTAAATACATCTGTACTTTGTCATGATACATGTAGCACTGATCCAAACACCCCCTTTAGAGGTAATTCATAAGGTACTGGCTCTCAATTTCCTAGATCCAAGGTCGCAGTCCAGAAGTTGCTGCCACGCAAGCTCTCTCAGAGGATGGGGAGTTGTCAGACTGGTTTGATGAGTCGAACGTACAAGTAGAGCTCCCTCCCTGTGAATTGAGTCGGCTAGAAGATCTGCATAACGTTATAGAGAAGGCACTGTCTAACAAGAGCGTGTATGATATTATAAGCCTTGGTATTGAAAAAGAGGATTACGTCTCCAAGCTTTTGGATATTTTTCATGTGTGTGAAGATCTCGACAACGCTGAGGGATTAAAGTTTCTGCATAAGATATTCACTGGGCTGTTGCTGCTGAACAAGAACGACTTACTGACCGTATGTTGTTGTGTATGCACATTTTACATTAACTGCTGGCCACAGTCACATACATGTAGACTACGTGTATGCACATGTACAGTGTACCCTGTCTATAACGAACACCATTGTGGAAATAGCCTTTGGCTGACGTGTTATTAGTAAGCAGTTTTGATTGCCCTCTACATGTATGTGTTAAGTGCATGTACAATGAGTGTGCTAGTTAGTACATGTACATGACTTTGGGTATCTTCTCCCTCCATGTTATCTGATCCTTGTGTCGGGTGATTATTTTTCTCTACGTCGTACAAGCAAAGAGCTGATTTACATGTACGGTATTATGCATATCTCAGCAAAAATTTCCAACTTATTTAGCGTGTGTTGTGTATATACGCTGGGAAAATTATTTCTAAAACAGATTATGGAATAAAAAAAGGTACTCATTATATACGATTAGATACATGTAGATGGCCATTCCTGACAGTTTGTGTTACTGTGTTTTATTAGACCATTAATTTTTGTATATTAATTGTCACTGTTCAAGCAGCGTTCATTAATAGTCTCATGGAGAAGTTTGGTTTGTTAAGCGCATCATTACTGTAACCTCATGCTTCATGGCTGACTTACACGTAAATCACAGTAGTAAATCATGGTTCATAAAAGATTGCCTAAATGGATTCACCCCCTACGACTTACACATGTGTACATGCATGTACATGTATAAGGCAGTCATTCTCCTTCCACACTTAGGCGATGATCCAGGATGACACAATAATGAACGTGATTGGTTGTCTGGAGTACTCCCCCTGTTTCCCTCATGTCAGACATCGGGACATTGTACAGAAGATGTCGGAACGTACAGAGATCATTCCCTTCAGTGACCCAACTCTACTCCCTAAGATACACAAGACATACCAGTGAGTCTATTAACCATGTACGAGAGCATAATTATAAAATTCTTTAGCACATGCTTATGTAATACAATGCAGATTGTGAAATACAAGTGCCTCGTATGCATATACTGTACATGGTGTTCTCAAATGTTTTCCCTTGATTGATAAATGTTCTACATATAGAATACAGTACATCCGAGATGTTCTTCTGCCCACCCCTTCTCTCTTTGAGGAGCACAAGTTTGCTGTTCTCAATTCGTACCTACTTATGAATAAGTCAGAGATTGTCCAGAGCATTCAGGTACGTGTAATTATTCTAGTGTTGAAGGGTACATGAATTGCTGAATCGTTCATTCAGCTGAATGGATATGAATAGGCATGTTTGTTCGGTGATTTTCACAAAGCCATGACAGTATTTGTGGCAGTGTGTATAATTTTAGCCTTATTCCAGGCCACAGGGATACAGAGAGGCAGCCTGGTATACTTTTTGCATGCGCATATGCGAAATAATTCATATATTAGTCAGTATTACACACTGTAAAAATTTCATAACACAAATTGTAAATAAATGGACTAAGTCAAGCAAACTACACAGAGGAAGGTTAATTTGCTTACTTTGAAGACTCTTTAGACTCGTGTGTAGCAACATCTGTTGATGTAACTACTTAATAGTTACCTCTGCACTAGAACGCTATCTATTGCTAGCTGCTAGAGTGAGAAAAGAGCTGCAAAGCCACACTGTGAGCTAGCAGCCATTAATAATTACTGACTTTGAACTTTTGACATAAAATTAAATTTTTTTAGCAACATTTCCCACTCTTTTCACATTATAGTATAATGTGCACAGTACGTGTATTCGTAATAATAGCCTGAAGTGCTAGTACTGCATGTACATGTAGCTTCATTTCCTACACCGAGGCATCAGCACCTGCGGTGGTGCTTTCATTTATAGAGCTTGAGTGTAACTTCCTAAGTGTCGAGTATAAGTTTAATGCTTTCAGCAATGACTTCTTGTCAAACCTAAAAAGCAAGACCGATTGTAGATATATATACTTGGCACAGTTAAACAGCATCGTCCATTTCTTGCATTGCCTGGTCCATAACCACAGGAGACCCATAGGAACACATCATGCCTTTCCAATAACATCCGTAGGGTGTCGTCAAGCTACTTATCTCTAAGAACTAACTGACTTGGCTGGACACAAGAAACCAAAGCAGATCCTTTTTGTCTAGTGCACGTATATTAATACCACACACTACTGATATTATGCCCACCCAAATTGCATGCTATAAAGCAGCTACAGTGGGATGGGCTTAATCGAAAACAGCAGTTTTGTCTTGGAATTAAGCCCGCCCAGGTGTTTGTCTCGAAATTACGCCTACTCATTAATAAACTAAGTATTTTCTGTCTGTGTCTGAGGGCTGGCTCTTGAAATACAATGAATACATCAATAATATAGTAATGCATAGGCAAAGTATAGCTAGGTATAAAGAAAGTATACAAGTCAAGATTCTGCATCAGAAGGCTGTTCCTTGTCACTGCCAGAGAAGATTGTCCTTATACTTGCAAATAGAATCTATATCTACAATGTAGCTGTATTTAGAGCTAACCAGCTTACACAAGAAACTGCTAAACCTTTTCTTGACAACTGCTCAATGCACTTCCTGGTGGGCGTATTCTTGAGGCAAATTAAATTTGCCAGGCAGGAACTTTCACTCAAAAGTGGGGGTGTGAGTAATTTTGGACGTGGGCGTAATCTCAGTAGAGTACGGTGATTATGATTATATATTGTTAAGGTTGCCTGCTTGCCTAGCTCGCTCACTTTCTGATGCAGCGAGCTAAGAAGCTTAAAGACTCGCCATAGGGACATCCAGTTAGCTGGTGGGGCTCAAAAATGACTGCATTATAATCACATTCTCAAATATGAGTGTATAGAGCTCTGCTATTGATCCTATTGGCACATACGCTAATAATCCAGTTTCCACAGTAGTTGTCTTATCCTTTTCACCAAATGCAAAATTTAAAGTGATGTGTTCTCTAGCTCAGCTACATAGCATGCACACAGTAGTTTACTATCAACTACGCAACCAGTTATAAATTTGTGTTTAGTCACTGTCTCAGATTATAATACATGTATATTGCTCAACTGCAACCACTAAATTTCTTGAAATCTTGGAAGCTGTGTATCTTTTTGGGGTTCTTTCTGAGTACATTGATCATCTGCCCATCGTTTAAGCCGCAAGACTTCTTGATACTTCTCAGAGCAATGGCCACATTCCCCTCAATAGTATAGTCAGTTGTTGAGGTGCCATAAAAAAAGTTATTGCACGAGTTGGCCCAAAATTCTGCCCAACCCTCATTGAAAGCGTAACCAAGGTTGGACTTTGTGCTGCATGTGTGGTGCCTCAGATAGTTGAACCTTACCACGTCATACAAGAAGTGCACAAGGTTTCCATCCTGCACGGATTACAAACTGTATTTCACAATGTTTTTATGCTTTCTATACTACTGTCTAAAACTAAAGTAGCTAGGCTAGCTGCACAGTGTGCACATGTATATTCTAACACTCACCAGGGTGTGTCTGACCGTGTGACCCAGCTCATGTATTGCTGTTGCAACACTTACAAAGTAGCCTTTTGGAATGTTGACTCTTGACCTAATAGCATATGGGGTTCCTCCGTGAATTAAGACTTGGGTACGAACATCCAGGGTTTTGTATGGGACCGTCATTCCTGTTCGTGCGTAATAGTCCTCCATAGCGGCATAAAATTGCACGTATGCTCTGCAATGATCATCAGCAATCACAATGCCCCCGAAATTAAGGTTTTGCTTGTACTTTTTCCTCTTTGTGGTGTATTTTCTTGTAATTCCAGCGAGTCCGTTTACCTCCATTTGTCCGTACTTACCTTGATATTCGTACACAATTTGAATAACAATAGGATCTGGTTCGCCAACAACATTCTTAACTGATTCTGCTATGTAAAAACTGCCATCTGTGCTTGAACGAGTCTCGTCAATTTTGTTATACAGTATGCGATCATGAAATAGCAGCTTAACAACCACTCTTTTCAGGGGCTGAATGGATCCATCAGTCATTCGACAAGATACGATTCCAAAAGCATTTGCAATGTTCTTGTTACCAGCTGCTGTGATGCACAGTAGAGCCAGCAATATGAACCAGCTAGAGTAAAACACAGCACACCTTGTCATTTTGAAATGTTGTTGGCAGATTTCTCAATGAGAAGACGGCATTCGTACTTGCTGTTTTGATGTACAAAGATCAACTGAAGGCTATATCTGATTGTACTTACTAACTTATAAGGAAAGACTCAAGACTGTGTTCGTTAATTATCATAATGTACGATCAGTTTCATCATCAATGTAAACTGTTATTTTGACCCAGTTCAAAATAAAGGTTTCTATGATTATAAGTAATGTTGTTAATGCAAATACCTATGTTTGTATATATAGTTACATTGTACATGTACTTAGTTTGATTCCTATTTGCTTCAGTTTCCCAAAATAATTCATGTCTGAGAATCCCCCTTACGTTTAATTAGTCTCATACTCATTCATGTGAAACTCTCGAGTCCAGAATACCCACCACACAAAATTAATGTCAATCAGTCCTTGTTTCCCTGTAGTTGCCTGAGGCTATTGGCAATAATTAATGTGTATCCAGATGAGGTCACCAGAGCTTTAAATGACTCAGCCCAGAGGCAAATCCTGTTTGATTGTCACACCTTGCTTGTACAGTCCTCTCAGCATCAGCGATGAGCCCATAATTATGTACATGTATAATATGTAGTCACTACATGTAGGTTGCAGCCAACGTGCAAAATCAAGCTTCTTAGCTTTTGCTCGTAACTTGTCGTGTGGAGGCTATCTATGCTGTAGAAACTTTTCGTGTATCCCCAAACCCGAAAATGTTCCCTTCTCTCAAACAATGCTTTCCCTTTCTTGGTAGGAATTGTTGGCTTGTTGTGGTGGAAGTGAAGTACTTGTTTGAGTAGATGCAAACACCCTCAAGAAGTAAAAATTTGTGTTTGTGTGACAGTGTGTGGATTAGATCAAGGAAGTTTGTGAGCAGTCTTCTGAGAAAGGAGCTGAGCTACATGTGCATTAATTACAGTAACATGGAACAAAATATTGTATATAGTTAAATGTTACTTCGTAGTAGCTATTGTCTAGTACATGTATCTTAATCATCTTGATCTTAGCACATGACTCCCCCTACTCAATCATTGTTTTGATATAATTATCGCTGGTTTCCCCCAAAAAGTTCTGCTCTGTTGTAATAATTAACCATTAGATAAAGTAATGCAACATCTCCAAAGCTATGAGTGTTGGTGGTCATAATTGATTATAGACTTCCCAATAAACTGACACTGCTACCTGATAACATCTTCATTGCAATAAGCAAATTTGGAAAAGCAATGGATTTTGGGGAAATAGTCCTACAATAAATGAAAAACAGGACTGGTCTTCGTGATACATGTATGAAATGAGAACAAAAGTTAGTAGATCTGCAAAAATGTTGGGGAAAGCTGCTTAGATGTTATGCAATTTTCCATTATACGTTCACAACACGCACACACACACACACAGCAAGACACGGATTTTCTTGAGTCCCTGTTCAAAGAGCTCACTGAAGAGAGTACTACGGCCGAGAGGTACAGAGAGTTAGCAGAGCTGCTGAGAGAGGTCAACAATTTTGCACTTGTTGCAAAACTCCCAAAAAACAAGCTCTATACTTGGTCCGGATTCATGAAAGCTATAGAAGGAATGTTGGTAAGCTACTGTGCAGCTTGGCTGTGTAGCCTGTTATTTTTCCACATAGTCGGCAACAGCTAATTATTTAATACCAGCACATTAATGTACTTAATTCAAGTACATGTACAGCGTGGTCTGAAGATGATATTCGTCCATGTAATTGTTCTGTAATGTACATGTCATCAGGAGTGCATTTTAGCCCCTGTGTATTCCTTAGCACATTTGCATGATGTTGTGGTGGTTTCCATTCTGTTGATACAGTCATCTGAAGACAGTGTGGTGGTTCCCTTGGCGATAGATATTCTTCAGTCAGTCACCAGCTACAATTGTTCCATAACTTGGGACCACATGCTCCAAACTACAGACTCCAATTCTGAGGTAATTCCCATTCAGTCTAATATCGAAGGGAAAATCAAGTGGAAGTATGAATATTAGACAACATAAGTATGTATTTAGCGAGTACAATTTACCCTCCATGTCCATGAATGGGAACGGTCCACTTTTATTTCCACAGGACACTCACCTGCTAAACATTGTCATTAGCCTTTTGGTGGATGGAGAATTTTCAGGTAAATCTGATCACCAGTAGTAGCTCGGTTATATGTACATGCATGCAAGTCTTCCCCTGCCATGTTTTTGGTTACAATTATATAACACGTACAATGCCTTACGATGAGCCGCCTGTAGTTTGAGTGTGCACTGTTACTACATGTACATGTACATGTAAGCACAATGTACTATTCCATAATTATTGTAGAAAATGATGTTCAGCTGGTAGGCCTCATTCAGAGCATAATCACCCCCGACAACCTTGGATCTGAAGCGGATGGAGATACTGAAGCAACGACTACAGCATCAGCAGTAAGTCACTTCATTAGCATTCAGTATGCAGCCAATGCACATGACACATGATATTGTACAATGTTTGTATCACATATCTTAAAAACATGTCTGTATAAATTATATACAGCATTTCAGTTCTTTTAATTCTAGTAGATCATGTACATGTATACCACATTTGTCCTTTAATCATAATGATTGTCCCAGACTGCAGTGGAGAAGTCGTTGTTTTTGAAGAACTTTTACTCTCACAGCATGCATCGTCTCATGGCTCCTCTCATGGCCCAGACTGCCTCGAATAAAATCAGCAAAGGTATATGCCTTATTAAATCTCTCGCAGAGAGGGGGGGTACCCTTACCCTTGATCATTAAGGTTAGGGTATTTGTTTCGCCCCTGCGATATTTTTGGAGTATGAATATCGACGCAAGAAAACTCCAACTTGTCTGATGCTCCACTAAAAACATAGGGATAAATTTTAGCATGGATAAACCCTGGAATCTTCAAGTGAGGGCTCTATCCAATTAAATAAAGGTAGGGGCAGCCGGGCAGGGCCAGACGAAAAGAAAAGTCAAGTCAAGCCAGTCTGAGTTAGCTCTCTGTTCGTTTGTATTTTTAGATACTTAACCATATACTCCTATCATTTACTTGCCCATATGAACTTTTACTGGATATCTCTTTGTCTGGCCCTCTGGAAGGTACTTAGCTACATATAGATACCAATAAAGCTTGCTTACTGCATTTATACAAACAAATAGTCTACGGTTTTGATGCCCTCTTGTCTCGTTCTTGAATCATGTCATTCTTACAAAGAGCAATAGAACATACAATATAAGCATAGCAGCCTTTTTTGAATCTGCAAAAGAGAAAAAGCTGACAGAATAAAACTCATGAATATTCACGAGTGACCACAAACCCTAACCTTAAGATTTTGCCGCTCAGTGATTTGGGATCAACTGAACGATTTATACTGACTGGGTAATACATGTACATTCCACAGACACTGGTACAAATGCAGTTCTTCTATCCCACATTCTGGACATCCTCTCGGAGTGTATTGAAAGGCACTCTTACCAAATTAAGAATTACATCATCGACAAAAATCTCCTGTCTAGGGTGTTAGTACTTATGACCTCTTCCCATGGACACCTAGTGCTCAGTGAGTGTATGTGTGCGACGCTATGGGTATAATATACGTTGTACATTGTATGAAATGTTACATGTATGTAACTGTTGTTACCCTTCCCACACAGCTGCACTACGATTCTGCCGACGGATAGTTGGGTTGAAGGATGAGTTTTTCAATCGTTACATCATCCGAAATAACCTTTTTAGTCCCATTGTGAAAACTATGATCGCCAACGGTCAGCGATACAATCTCGTTAACTCAGCAATCATTGAGCTTTTCAAGTTTATTACAACGGTAATGTTTTGTGTCTATTGAAATAAGTACTGAAAGTCTGAAAGTGTGTAAATATTATGTTTTGTGCAGGAAAAGATCAAATCTCTGATAGTATACACAGTAGACAATTTCATGGCTGCATTGGATAGTGTGGAGTACGTAGACACCTTCAAGCGACTCAAACTGGCCTATGACCAGGAGAGAGATCGACATGAGAACATGATCCCTACATCCAACGTGTGAGTGTGCGTGTGCATGTACAATGTATGTCTTTGTGTGAGGGTGTGTAGAGATTAACCACACAACGGAGGAAATAATTAAGGGTGATTATTTTGCTCAGCATGTTATGTCTTACCTCTAAGTACATGACATTGTACTTTTCGTTCAACCTCCCCCCTTCTCACACACACACCCCCTTCTCAGCAAAGAGTCAGCAGGCCTGCATGTAAATCGTGGCCTCCTCCGCTGGAGAAAAGACCCACGAGCACTTGATGAAGATGAGGAGGCATGGTTTGATGACGAGGAAGAATCTGTTGTCACAACAACACCCACTACGTCCTTACCAAACTCACAGCCTCTCCTAGTCCCTAAGCCACACCCACTTACCACCCCTCCCTTCACACACTTGTCGTACAGCCCACGTCCTTCAGAAGAAAACAAACCCCCTCCCGGGCACTACACAAGACCACCTCTCATGTCAGACTCACAGATTAAGGTCAGCTACTGTGTTGTACCATAGATTGAAGAGTTAGAGAATAGGAAATGGTTGGTATTCTCGAATACATCCGCTCTATGCTGCAGTTTAATCGAGGCCATCACAACAATACCTATATCTACACCCAGTGCATAATAAACTACAAGTAACTGTGCTTAGTCCGTGCAACTAACCTATATTTCAAGGTCTATACCTATTGTAGTAGTCATAACCAGCACGCTTACACGTTCTATTAGCTCTAAAACAGCCTTGGGAACATAAATTATAACTTTATTGGAAAGTCTCTTTTTTCTGGGTGTGGTCAGTCATTAGCAAGTACTACACGTGGCTCATGGACTAGGCGTGTTATTGCTAAAAGAGATGTCTCGAGGAAACACAACTTTCTTATTTTTAGGGAGTTACCTGGCATAATAGCCTCGTTTATAGGGCGTAACGCGGATAGTTTTCGAGGCTCCACTGTTTCCTATCCCTCTAACTCTTCAATCTATGGTTGTACTTCAGTCTGTACCGATTGAAACTATCTGTGGGGCTGCATTTTTGATAGATTTCTGGTACCACCATGCACACAGATACAGCCCGTGACAAGCTCTCCTGCATTATTGATCTTAGCAACAGACTACGATGAAGATTCAGATGAAGAAAGTGATAGTGACGATACAACTAACCCTGCAAAACGACTGAAATTATAGCTGTTTTTGTGCCACACATAATATTGTTGTACATGTATGATTATGCACCCATACTTACAGAAGAGGTTACTATAATTATATTGCCGAAGAGACTAGGGATGCCAATATTATTTATAGTCATAATAGCTAGATCTATATAGCCCTTGTAAAAACCATTCTCGTCTATGCATCGCCATCGACGTGTGTGCACTGCCACGTTAAGCCTTTTCCATTCACATGATAATGATTGTGATATAAGTGGTCACCCTAGGTACTTAATACTGTTCTGGAGCGTCAAGAAAATTCTGGTCGGGATTATGAATTTTTTGGGTCAAAGTATATGAAAGCGGTCGGCCTGAAATCAAGGGTATATAAAATTATGCATCTTAACCAGGAAGAATTAGACAGGACCTCGCGGCCGGCTAGTACCCTTAGGACTTGCGTTCTTATGCTAAGCACCACTTACTCAAGAAGTATCAGTTGCTACCTAGCAACGTACCTAACCCTAACCCTCCAGTACCACCTCTGCGATGATCGACCTGCATAATACGTTAATTGTCGCTTTGCTCATAATAATAATTATTTGCAGATTTATGCTAGACTAGACTCGCAAGCCGTCACTGTGCAACAGTGACGGCTTGTGAGTTATTACGACATAATTATTTCTGCATGCATAAACCGTCGAACCTCCATAATTTTATATGTACCTGAAGCAGAGTTTCCTCCGTATTACATACATGTATACAGAGTAAAGGCGAACTTCAGTATCTTATTACATTCACTAAGCTATTATTTCTGTGCTCATCAATCCATTGTTGAACAGGGTTAGAAATGTACAAATAAAGCCGTGTATTCATAATTGAAATCCATGCAGTGTGAATTAACTTAATAAACTTATTGGTTACGTAGGTAAGGTATTGCATTTCTACAGTGTGTAAGTTCTTTGAATTGTGTAAACTTGCTTCACCTACTGTGAATGAGTTTTTTTGTTTTCTGTTGACTCAGCATCTGGGTTTTTTGGATTTGCAGTAGCTTCAGCACCTGAACGGGGTGTATCAGGTCCATCAGGTGTATCGATTGACCCAGCTTCATATGGCGATATCTGCTCTTCGGAGTTGATTTGTGATGCTTGTGGTTCACCTTCGCTGTCGAGCGGCTCTAACTGAAATAGCATTCCATATTCTTTGCTGTCTTGTGGGTCCTTTATCCTTGGCACTGTTACAGTCTTGTAGGTGGATCTACTGTTTTGTTTGCTTGATTCTTGCTTGATAGCAGCAATGTATCCATTAACTTTGAATGATCGATTACTGCAGTTGATATAGAACTTCTCACCCTCCAACCAAGTGTTCCAACTAACAGGCGTAGATGAGCACAGGTAAGGAGAATATTGTACTCTACTGTGAAGGCAAAATCGAGCTTGAGCTATTTCAATGCTGTCTTTCACAATTAACGGACCCTTACAATATCCAAAAACATTACTTTTGGCTTCTAGATAGAGGGGAAGAGAAGGACGTTTGTTCTGGTTCATCTCTTGTATGTCTTGTTGTTCACCATAGTAAGCAATTAAGAAGTCAGCAGGATGTAGCTTATCCTCTGTGGGAATGATATAGAAGGGAGAGGCCTTATCTTTCACTACTGTACCGAGAATTTGGCCATTTTCTTCGTCAACTGTCCAGTAGATTGGCTTTTTCTCTATCAGGCAAGATATTAGGAAGGGGCCCGCTGCATGATTGTGTATGAATGATTATTGTTATAATGTCAGTTATATAATTATTATCATGTGTCACTGTGCAATTATCTAACAGTGAAAAGTTTAGTTGTTAAATTACCACGTTTTTCTTCCTTAATTTGAATGTACTCTTTGATGGCCTCCTGGAGTTTCTTTTGAATGAGTGGTATTTTCACCAGCTTGTAAACAGGCAGAATTTGGCACCCAATCACAGCTTCATTCTCCTTCTCCACTTGTCCATCTTTACCGATTCTCCCAATTTCCTGCTCCGCTTCAAACTTTTTGAAAATGTGCTTTGATCTAGACATCGCCCCCCTCACAGCCATGCCTCTCCCACCAACCTCGGCTCCGGCTCCTAGCGTTGTCTGTTTAGTATGGGCTGAAGCTACACGATACAACATTGCTCCTAGTTTGATTGCACTAATGTAGTGGGTAACACCATAAGTTACAACAAACCTTGTGCAGTCGTTCACAAGTTCACGGTTTTTGTTTTTATCCTCACCAATTTCTTCGAGTTTTTTTATGAGTGTTGCACTTGTTGCTAGCTTATCATTAGCCTTGTCGCCATGCCCACTTCCTCTGAGAGAAGAGGAGGCTAGCTCATCGTGGGCTGTATCCTCACGTAATTTTTTCGCAACCACTGTATCCCTGCTTTCAATGCAAGAAAGAATCCATGAGTACAGTTCGTCTTCAAAAGCATTCGACTCTTCGAAATCAACCTTCAAGGCTTTGAGATTAACCTTAAACGCTATAGTTGAAGTTGTGACTTTTGTACCAGAAATTGTCTTTGCTGAGCTGGTGCTTTGTGAGCTATGAGCATCGATTGCAATCTTGACGGGCTCCTCTAGTGAGAGTCGAATTTTTTGTTGATGCATAGCAACCGTTGATACCTCTTTCTCGTACTTTTCTTTCATACAACCCTCGTCCGTTCCGGTGATATTGGACAGCTTGGGACAAACTGTCCGGACAATAAAGGAGCTCTTATTTCTCCACATTTTGGGATCAGTCACATCAACTCCTCGACCAAGTCCCATTTCTTCATACCGCTTTATGTCTTTTTGCTTGATTACTGAGGTATATTGTTTCGGTTTTTTTGAAGTGGACTCTGTATCACTCATCTTGTTCTCTTCCTATAGAGTCAACTTGTGAGTATTCACTATAATTGATTGAGCATCCTTTTTATACAACATTGTATCACGACAGGTGCCGGGTATAGCTATAGAATTGAATGTTTAATAGTTTCAAAATAATTTCCTTTGGTGGAGATCAGGAAGATGAGTGGGGTATATACCGTAAGATCTAGCTGGTTATTTTCGAGGCACTACATTTTTGCATGACCTTGAACATTTGGGAATCATGGTTTACTTCCGGCATTGAAAGACCTCTCTACCATAGATAGAGTAGAAGGGGATTGGCAACCGAAGTGGTTCACGTGATGTTTTACAATGAAGTCTATGTAGAGCTCAGAAACAGTCCGTGTTTCGCTTTCTACCCCGGGTAAGTTTACCGGGAAACTTACAAGGTTGTGTCACTAAGTAGTATGGTGTGTCCCAAATGCCCACAAGTATTTGATAAAGTTGATGTTTAGCAGCAGAACTGCTCGTGGACTTTTTACAGACAGCAAAAACAATTCTCATGAATTATTCATGTTTAGACATGTTGGAAGTAAGCCTCGATTAAAACCGCGGGGAAACACGGATGGTACTTCGAGGGTACCTCGTTTCCAATCCCTCTCTACTCAATCTATGTCTCTACTATATAAATGTTTAGTTTGAGCAATCCTCAAAAGTAATGCGCTATACGGTATATACGGTACATAGTGGAAAAAAGGGGAAAGAATAGGCTGGGAAATAAAGAGGGAGTCGAGATAGTGGGGACAAGCTATAACGAGGTAGTCATTCTCAATACAGTTCTGGTTGGTAGATAGCTATTATTATGCTATTATTATGCTCACACAACTCTATCTATTAACACTACAATACAGAATGCCAGCGACATAATTAACCACCATCAGCAAGACCTAGACTCGCTGGCCAGTCTATCCTCAGGGGATTGGGACTGCTCAACTGCCAATCATTGAGTTGTTCTCATTACTGAATTCGGAGACCAATCACAGTGCAGTAGCAATGTCATGTGACATATTTCGCCTGCGTAATTTGTTGTAGTTGGTCTGGGTCTATGTTGTGTTAGATAAACCACGGATAATAACCCAAACAACATTGACTTGATAGTTACACAACTTTGGTCAAACGACAACCACATTAACAACTAATTAAAATTCCAGGAGAACAACTCGATGATTGGCAGTTGACCAGTCCCAATTCCCTGAGGATGGACTGGCCAGCGAGTCACAATCATCAGGCCTACATAATATATACATATATATGATTCGTACTGACTGACCTGTACTTCCAAAACCTCATATTCTCATAATTGCGCCTATTATTATGCCAGCATAATTCTCAACCCAACAATGTGCCTACTATAGTTATATTCTGTTCAAAGTTATGCCAGCATAATCTACCGACCCTACTTGTGAATCAGGTATTATAGATTTATAATCGTGTCCCCTTAAAACGCTATATCTGCACTGCATTTCATGGAATGCATGCATCACAAGCCTCAATGACGCTTGTGGAAGTACTTTCTGCTTGGCACTTCCACTCTGAACTCCGATGAATGTGCCTTTGTCGTGCATGCACTTACAGTATCCTTTTAGTGATACATTATTTGGCCCTGAATTTGCCGAAAGGAATGGACTCTTAAGATTACTCCCATAATATTATATGACATGTAGCACCACATGTGCTGAATGCTGACGTCTCCGTGAACATTTTATAATAATTATAATCGCAGGTTGTCCTATTATTCACTGTGATTAATCGCGTATTAGTAATTGTCGTCAAGGCAGTAATTGCACGTCGTCATTAACGACGTGCAATTACTGCCTTGACGACCGCACGTTCGAATAACGGCTGCGACTAATTTTTTTACTGAACTGCAGCTAAAAATGTCCAACTGCATCACAAACAATTAACAATCAATAGTATGGCTACTCGTGCAATAAGGGATTAATAGCACTCATAACAAGCACTTTAATTAGTATCCTTGCCATTGCTTGTTACTCGTGCTATTAATCCCATATTGCACACTCAGCGATACTATTAATGATGTACATGTATATACAATCAATATGCAGGATTATGTAACGGTAAAAAAATTATCGAGCGCACACTGTGCATAGGATTCTATAAAAATAATGCGTATCTTTATTAACGAAATTTGTAACGTTTACAATTTTGCTAAAAGTGCGTATGGTGGACTCTACTAATCTGGTTTTCTGATTTACGGGGTCATATCTATGTGCCTATACACAAAAAAACTTGAATGAAAAGTGCAAGAACGTATTTATCCCTGTTTGCCACAATATAGAGCTAACTGACCAACACCCCTCTCCCCCCCTTCTTGTTCCCTTTACCTTTTCTCCTCATTTCAACTCCCTATCAATCTCATTTTCTCTCCCTCTGCTGTCATAGTCACATCTGCAGTTATACTACACGCACACACCCTGTTGTATCACTCCCCGTCTACCCTTTCACCCCTTGTTGCACATCTAACACAAAAACATGTACAACACGTACTCTCTCTCATTCTTTCCCTCTCTCCTCCCTCATCTACTGCATATTTGCTGTTGCACACACACTCCTCCAAGAGTGGGAAATAATCGACCATAATTGACGCTAAAAAGGAGAAAAGTCTAAAAGTAATGGCTGTTGCTTCAGTACATGCAGTAGAGCCTTGCACTCTACCAATAGCTAGCGTTCTAGTGGAGTGCTACTCTACTTAATATTACTTGTCCATGGAGTGCTACTCTACTTAATAGTAATATTAAGTAAAGTTTTGCTATGCACTCTTCTGAAAAGACTGCTAAGTAAGCAAAACTGGGCATAACTCGAAAGCGAAGTAATAGAATCCAAAAAAACACGACTAGAAACTCTTCATTGATCCCTGAGCAGCAGCTGTAGCAGTCTACACAGACAGACAGACAGACAGACAGACAGACTACCGTATACCCCGCTTGCGCATGCGATATGCACCGAGGCATAATTATTACGAAGAAACATTCAAAGACATGCTGCAATCCATATATTATGTTCATGCATAATAATTATAGTAAAGTAAGCAACGGTGAAGTCAAACATTTTTTGGGGGTCAGTGCAAGTATACTTAGACAAAGGTCAACAATATGCCATGCAAATGTGAAATAACTAATTGTTCATAATTCGTTTCACGTATTCAAACAGTGGTGACTGACTGTCCTAGAATGTAATGGGTTTGTTCGGAGAACGAGCAGCTTTTAATAGACTCTCATGGCCCAAGTGCTCTCTGGCACTCCTGCAGTAAACGCATAGCATTGTGTGCATTAACTTCATACGAAAATTGTGTAATATTTAGAACACACCTGACCAAAATGAAGTGATCTTGGCCAGATGTGTTCTAGAAGCCGCGTGTACAGCCAGCCATGTGTACAGCATGGTCTGTCACCCAGTTTTGTACCTGGCTACATTTGTATCACATTATATTTTCATAAAAGTGTGTATACAGTCAGAAAATAGAACCACAGGTGGGAAAATGATTGGGCACTGCACACGTATTAAATGTACGTGTGTGTTCCAATAAACTTCTTTGACGTATGAGTTAGCCGCCTACTAAAGCGCTACCTACTTGGTCTTAGGAGAGAGTTTTACTGCCAAAAATCAGCAGTCACTATGAACTTTAAGATATTTGAAGATTCAGCTCTGTTTCTCAGTTTCTCAGTCAGTGTCATGCACATGCTTTCAGATCCACCCCTTTTTTCATGTCACATTTGGGTCTATCACATACAATACAACCTTTTACATATTCTTGAGCGTTAATAAAGTTTTCATTCCGTTCATGTAGTACGTACATAGCACGCTGATACGGTGCAACGTAAAAGCTGAAAATACACTCAAGGTAGCTATGTTGTGTTTACTTTCTACATGTATGCAGCTATCGTAAAGCTTGACAATTATCTACATGTAGCTAGCATTTTGTTATGTGTTTCAATCCCGACATGTATGGGGTGCCGTTTGTCTCAAAACTAATAAACAGTCGATGTTTACCAAAGAGGTCGATGTTTACCAAGGAGGTCGATGTTTAGCAGCCAGGTCAATGTTTAGCAACCAGGTCGATGTTTAGCAAAGCTACCAGATCACACAATGTGTAGATATTAGGGCGTGGTTTCTTGTGATACGCCTTGATTAGAATTGTGCTAGAGATGAATGCCACCCCTAGGCCCTACTGCCTAATTATAGCCAGTGCTATTTTCATCTTCAGAATCTACTAAGTAAACCGCTGTTTGTAACAGCAGTAATAAGAGCAATTGCTATAACATCTTGCAACTAGCTAGCACAATTCTAATTAAGTATCACAAGAAACCACGCCCTAATATCTGCACTTTGTGCGATCTGGTAGCTTTGCTAAACATCGATCTGGTTGCATGCTAAACATCGACCTGGTCGCTAAACATCGACCTGGTCGCTAAACATCGATCTGGTAGGTAAACATCAACTCTTTATTAGTTTTGAGACAAACGGCACCCCATAGACATGTGAGGTCTCCTGGTATAATCAGTGCAACTAGGACAGAAATAGTAAGTCTTTTTGACTGAAGGACATTGTAAACACATGTTTGATTTCTTTGTTGTAGATCCAGCTAGACATACAAAAGCTAAGCAAATAACCAGTTATCTATAGCTATTATACTCGAGAGATGACTACGGCATGGTAAATTTCAACACTTTTAGCACGCTGGAAAAACAGAAAAGATTCCATTTGGACTAATGCGTGCACTATGTAAACGGAATGAGCAGTTTATACTGACTGTAGAACCTACACGTGGAATAACGATTATGCACTCAAGGACTTTAGAAGTCCAAAACAGAAAGACGACATGAAATCGTCAATACTGTACAGCTAACATACTTGGTTCCATCATCTACTTTGAAAAACATTTCTCCAGGTCCAAAAGTAGTTGGGGATGATGGGCGTGCCACTTTAGTAGGGGGAGCATCACCTTCCTTAATATTATCTGTGTCTAGCTTACGTTTTCGTTGCCCTGCACAAAATGGTAGGTTTGCTTCATATTGGGTCCAACTAAAACTTCAGGTTATCACACTATTTTGAATTGAGCTGCACAAACTAGTAGAAACACTTACTCACCTTTAACTACAGTGGTCTCAGGGGGGACGTATGTGCCAGCAGTAGATACCTGTGGCTGTGCCTGCTGCTGATTGGTCGACTCAACCTGTGACTTTGGAGGGATATAGGTGCCTGATGTGGTTATTTTTCCTTTAGTTGAAAGCTGCAGAAATAATTTGTAAACCGCTATATTAATGAGTACAATATTTATTATTAAGATGCAAGTTGATTGTAGAGCAATCGCCAGTTAAAAGTACCTTAGGGTGCGTCCTGGACTTATAGCTGGGGGAAATGGGGGTGGGGCTAGGGCGAATAAACCGAATTGGACTCTTGACATTGTGTTTGAGAGACGCCACTAAGGGCTCAGAGAGACGTGGCTTCCGACGAATCTTACGGTGCTTTTTGGTGAACTGGTTCAGTTCACTTGCTGTGAAAATTAGAAAGATCGAGCTACAAGTACACACTCAACACAGCTGAATAAAACATGGAAACTGTTATACCTCGCAATGAATCAAAATTTTAACACATTTCTTGGCCTATACACAAAATTAGTCTCAGTTTCACTATTTAAAGCAATTGCAATACACTTTCGTAGATCTCAATATCACAGAGCAGCTCGTAAATATACAGTAACAGACGGAAGTCTTCCTCTATTATGCAAATAAAAGACTCTTCACCGACACGACTACTATAAAGCCTTTGTACAAGTGATACAAAAAATACTAGGAGACTGGCACCACCTGAAAACGAGAAGGTACAGTAGAACTATCAAGCTACGATTACTAGAAAACCAATAGAGGTCAAGATTAACCAATGGTGAGCACTATAGAGAAACTCACAAAGATCACCAAAAGAAAGACCAAGCGAAAGCAAATCAAGTGGTGGTAAGTATGCTGGCCATCTGAAAGGTCCTCTTCCAGAGCAGTAAATGGTTATTAGACATTTGATCTATGCAATATACCAGCTTCGAAGTAAGTGACTGAGATAATTCGTTACAATTATCAAAGTACAAAAAAAAACATTTGCAAAGCAATATTTGCCAAGCAATATTTACCAGGCCCATCAGCCCAAAAAACTATGGAAACAAGCAAGCGGGAGAAAACCGCATGCAATCTGTCGCAACCTCATTCACATGCACATTTTCTGTACAGGCCAATTCATAAACACAAACGATTTCATGACATTGCTTGTTACGCACATGCAGGTGAGCAGACTCAGAACAAACAAACAGACAACACAATGACCGACTACTAAGGCCGTAGGAGTCACAACTGAACATCTTCTGTCAGGTTACATGTAGATAAATAAGTATAGGGAAAGCTGACCTGTTGGTCTGGCTACGTCCTTAAGATCAATGATTGAGGTGGGGCTACGAGCAGCCTTCAGTATCCTAGTAACACCCAGCTTCTCCCTCATGTAATAGCTGATCCTGGTGGGTGTCATGAAGAATGGCATCACGGGGATAAGATCCCCATTACGCTTATCGTCACGCTTGGAAGACTGTGGAGGGTATGATCAAAAGTACACAGTTCAATATTGCGTTGACACGAGGTAATCATGCAATCAATCACATGTACACGATAATATAAATCATTGCCCTGAGTGATAGCTACAGGTAGTTCATACCTTTTTCCCCAAGTGCCGTATCTGCATTCCAGACCGTTCTATAGAGTAAAGTTTGACGATGGTGATAATGATTTACAATTACATAATTATTATGTTAGAGCAAGTAGGGGATGGTGCCCATTGTATAAGGTAGGCGGAGATAACAATAAATTATATGGGTCTATTGGAAATTGTAAAAATAAATGCAGCGCGCCGGCAGCCAGGTGAGCAGACTCAGAATACATAGACAGACCGTAAATCTTCTAATATAACACTTTTCATTGTTTTAATACAGCGGACACTTTAGTGCTTAAATATCCGAACAGAAAAGTTAAGATACATTCCAAGCAACGTACGAGTACACCGTATTACGTTACCGTACCTCTGAAACTCTTCTTGATTCCAGGAATTAGAGTACTCGTCCTCTTCTCTTGATTTTCTGCATAATGCAGTGGCAATGTCACGTTATGGTTACTCAAATGTACTACCAACTACACCTCATTAACCATATAATAGTTAGACACTGTTTAGGAAGTTTCTACATGATTTAGAAGCCCAAAGGGCTGGTTGTAGTATCCCGAACGCAGTGAGGGTTCTACTAGCCCCGAGGACTTCTAAATCATGTGGAAACTTCCTAAACAGTGTCTTTTAGATCATAGCAACCATGAGTATTTAGCCAATCAGATTTGAATGTTCTTATCTAATCTTTGCTACATGATTTTCTATTGAAGTACAGTAGAACCTCGATTATCCGGACACCTTGGTTCCAGAAGCTGGCCGGATAAGTGAATATGCCGGATAATCGAATAGATAAACCACGCCTTGATCCACCCACTTTATTGATGAACAGCAGTGCCACATGTTGTCTGCGCATGCGCAAAAGAAAAGCAGGCATGTCTCCATGGTAACAGCTGAAACGCGCATGCGCATTTGAGGGACACGCCCATTTTCTGAATTATGTAATCTGATTAAAAAGAAAACTGCCAAGCCGGATAATCGAGGTTCCGGATAATCGAGGGCCGGATAATCGAGGTTCTACTGTACATGATTTTCTATTGAAGTACATGATTTTCTAAATTGGATAGAACATTTCCTCTAACCAATCAGATTGCAGTATTTATGACAAACATGATCTAAAATTATGGTATTCTACTGAAATTACGCCCACACCTGCTTTTGCATAGGCTACAAAACTATGCCCACCAGGAAGACAGCAAGTGAGGCAATACATGTCACGGTGAGAGTGAAACAGCAGTTCGTCAAGTGTGATTAGCCTGATTAGCTTAGTTGTAAAGATCAGCTTCCTCGATTGCCACTATAGAAATGTAGATACAAGGAACACATTTCTTTTATGTTAGTACTAAGGTGGTGATAATGATGATGATGTTGACGACGACATGTGATACTTTACCATGCATTACAATTGTTTGTTTGTACTATTGCATTGATTAACTTTGCTGGAAAGAGTTGGGTAGAATTTATCACTTAGTGGTTTTTTGAGGTAAACACCTGGGTGGCAGGCGTACACTCGAGACGAAACTACTTTCGAAAATAGGCAATGTCAACCTATAGTGCTGCTGTGTAGCATGCAATTAGGGTGGGCGTAATCCCGATAGAATACGGTAATAAATAGTATGCTTGTTTTAGTGTGACATGCACCCCTTATTATACAATAATTTATTATACAGTTCAACAGTGAGTATTTCACAACGCATAGGTAAAAACTAACAATGAATTAATATATACCCCATTTAGTTGGCCTTTTAAGGCCTCCATACTTCCTCCAATAAGTGTAGCAGTGGTTGCATAGCCTGCAGTGCTCATGGGCGGGGCCCCACTGATACCACCGGACAGATGTTGCAGCCAGACAACTCTCACAGCCCTGTTTCAATAAGGGTATGGAATGAAATATTCTATACGTATATAACGAAGATGCATGAAAACAATCATGGCCGTCTATAAGAAATTTAATCTCAGTCATGTGAGATAAAGTATTGCATTCAGGTTCTAGAGACTATAGCATTCCTTCTCACAGGCAAATCAAGCATACGTACATGTAATACCAAATTCAGTGCAAGAACTTGTGTAACAATTATGTCTCAGAACGTAACAATTAAAGAGAAGCAGCTACATTACATTACCTTCTCTCCGTCACTGGCAGTGGGCACAGTAACATTTGAGTCAGGGACATCGGTGGGCATGGTACCAGCGGATGCTGCCTTGCCTGCAAACAAACACTATACTTAAGCACACTTAGTTAAAAGATTAACGGAAACAACACACACTAAATGTGCATACATGTATGCACACCTGTATACCCCACACTTCAAGGCCACACATACATGTACAATATTGAATCAGTCGGCCTACGATAAGAACAGTGATAGTTTACAGAAAGGCCGAATATCTGTCAACTACTCTGGGGTTAGTACAGTGGTTGCAACAGTACTGTAGCTGAATATGATCACCTGACAGGTCCCTTTGCCCAGTAGGAGGGCCTCCAGAGGGGGTCCTCAAATGAACTATGACCTCTTTCAGATCGTTCTGTTTCTCAATCATTCTATGGCGTTTCTGAATCTGATAGCGGTCAGTGGTCTTCCACATGTAATAGTACGCCACAATGCTTTTGACAGGTTTCCATGGCAACTGTGTACATGTATATAAGCACACGTAATTGCATTTGCTCAGCTACAATAGAACCTAATACTCACATATTTTCTCTGAATGTAAAGAAAGTCTTTTTGTTCTTGCAGCCCGTCCTCAAACCTCTTTGCCTCATCTACACACACAAAAGAACACATTGATCACATCAGGGGAGCTATAATTATATCTTACTGAGATTCCCACAAACATCTGTAGCTCTCACACTTCTGAGAATTTCTACAGCGTACAAGTACACCTACAATTTACATGTAACATCTAGTCAGCGGAAAATATTTTCAAACCCCGGCCATATACACAGAAACAACTTGTTATTGTACCGTCTTCTGTATGTTATACCTTGAGTCCAGGCTTCTAGCTCATCTGCACAAAGCACAGGGCCTCTTGGAACTAGACAGCTGGTTGCCTGGGTGATATCATACACATTAAGGTGCAGCGTGTCCATTGCATGAAACAGGGTAATATCTCTTGAGGCAGCAGCAGCCCCCAATCGTAAACTAATCTGTGGCTTCTTGGCTCCATCCAGTAACGCCCGAGCAAAGGTACCAATAGACCTGAGAGTTTTACACAGTGCGATGATGAAAGTACAGTTTTGAACGTTGCAATCACAGCATGCTCAAAAAGACGCTGCATATACATTGTACACATATCTACAGCTACATGAGTATATTACAAATTACATGTGCTGTGAAAATAATTATGTATTCCAGGAGAATACTAGGCTGTGCATAACAGTGTGTAGCCTGGTGCATGGGGAAGTAGAACAAAAAAGTGTATGCACATCATGTCTGGTATGACTGAACTGCTCAGTGTGTATGTATACATCTAGCTATATCGTGCTTCAACTTATGCTCGCTGTTACTCCATAAGAAAGCTTTGAGACTATATAGACTCAGAACACTGACAACACACTGACAGACAAGAGACTGTATAAGACTAGTTCAAAGCTAAGGCTGCTGCTTCCATGAAACAGTTCACTGCTGTAGTACGTTGCAGCTACCAATACATGTACATGTAGCTAGCGCTCTAGTGCAGAGCTAACTCTAAGAGAATAGCAAAGGATATCAACAGATTTTGCTACTCACGAGTACGAAAAGAGCGCAATGTGAGCACAAAGCACAACTGGCCATAACTCAAGAAAAAATTAAAGCTTTAATTAGTTTGCAAATCCACGCCATTAAGTTCAAAATTGAAAATGTGGCTAGAAGTCCACAGAGCTATTACTTGCACCTGCATATATCAACGGCAGAAGAGTTACAACAGTAATACACAACACAGGCACACACACAAGCGCGCGAACACACATCAGTGACCTAGCTTGCACATGTGCACACCGAAGCACGATCAGAGAATGCAACGTACGTGAGTCTTTCAAAACAGATTAATTTTTATGGTCGCCTTAAATCGAATAAATACGGTATATGTAAAGTGCCTGTTCCACAACAGGTGATAGCGATGTACTACATACAGTACAACTATTATGCTTCAAACCTAAAACTCCTACCTGGCAACAACGAGAAATTGCTCCACTTTGTTATCGGCCATTTTGCCAGGAGCCCACATCTGAGCAGCAGGGTGGGGCACTGGCTCCCGAGACTCTGGGGCAACAAATTCAATATATCTTAATTCAACACGTGCAGTTGTTGTTAATAATAACAGGTTGGTAATAATTTACAAGTACATTCATGCGTGAGGTTATACCAACTGCTACACATTCCAAAACAATGCGCCCCAAATCTACAGTATTGTACACACCTGGGTCAATGTACGGTGAAATCTCAGCTTGATAGTCGCCGCCAACCCTAATCTCCCCCTTGTCCACGAGGAGGGTCTTCTGACTGGGGTCATAGACCATGGAGTAAAAGAAGGTGTCTTCCTTGTCAATGTAGCTCTTGATTTCCTCCAGCTCGTTTAGTAAAGACACCGTGCACTTTCCCCTGAGGTAAGCACAATGACATTATATATTTGAGGGATGTTTTATACAGCTGTATGTAGCCATCTTTAAGGCATAATTATTTTGTTGAACTAAAGAAAAACAGAAATATAAAACTTATACAACGGACACACAAACTGATACTAAATATGCCAACACTTTTGGCAGATTGTCAAAACCAAATTAGTACATGTGGGTACAATATAACATGTGCGTGGGAAAACAGAACAACAAAACATCACCATTGTAAGGATCGAGCTCACCTAACCATGTCTATTTTGTAGGTCTCCACCTGTCTTGACAGGAAAAGTTCCCTGTGGCGAATAAGATGGCCGTCTAATTCTCCCAACTTGTCAAAACTGTTCTTGGCCACTTCAGGATTCTCCACTTCATTCTCCTCCTCTGTAGCCACTGTAGAGTACACAAGTTTCAATTTTAATACAAATGTACATGCATATAATTATACGTAGCTGTTCCACGTACAAAGGGAGGAGCTAGACTGTGCTATGAAACATGTCATTATCCACGATAGTGGACACTTAACACAGCATACTTACATGTAAGCGTGAACTCACTGGTGTGTCTGTCGGCTGCCACAAGGAGGTTGGCAGGGAGGTCTTTTCGGCGGTAAAAACATTTTGCAGCCACTTCAACGCTCCCTTTTGAATTCTATAATTATAGATTGCGTATGTATTCAAGGTACACTTTGAACAAGCAATGGTCCTAAAACATTATATGTAATATATTACCAAACCACATGAATATTATCGAGGGCATAAAAGAGAGGAGGGCATGTAACTCACAAGGTACTAATGTGAGAAGCCGTGCTATAAAGCAAGTGTACGCACGCACTGCCATGCAGTCAATGGGCAGCAGTTCTAACGAGCAACAGTATGAATTTTAAATAGGCTGAGTTTCATGCCCTCTCTTGCATGCCTACACAAGTTGATAAAGCCCTTGGTATTATATACATGTAGTGTAACTAAGCATAGTGTAGATTACAAATTGACATTGCATGTATAGCACAACAGGGTAAACCTTTCATATACACACATGACACCTATCACTGCTCACAATTAACCTAATAGCCAGATCATTCATTACCTCTCGATAGAAACCAACCTTTCTTAGTTCTTCGATCTTGCAAATTTGATAGGGCATCGGTGGGGGATACACCTCCATGTAGATACACTCTGTGAAATTGAAACATGGAGCTTAGAATCAAAAAGAAGTGCCACTCAATAATAGAGGTTTAGAAGCTAAACAAACACATGGCATTAAATATTTGTGTGTGCTTAAATATAAGAGTGAAGGATTGGCAACGCATTCCACGATAATGAGTGGTACCGTCTACGTACACTAAAACTAATAATAATGGCTAGGCTGCTTAAAGGATCAAGCCTAAACGTATCATTATATTTATGCTCTGCTCACTTACTTCGTCACAGGTAGAAAGAGGCAAATTTCTCTCTCTCCAGATTAATTCCCAAAATGATGTCTAAGTACTTGACAGTTGAACAAGGAAGAAAAATGTAAAGTCTCTCAATATGAAAGGAATTGCTGATAATAAAATCGGAGTGAGAGAAAGAAAGGGAGAGAGCTACAGAAAAAACAACGTCCGAGGTAGATGCAAGAGAGGTACTCCCAGAGAGTGTTTATCAACTGTCAGTGAGCTAGCTGGTCTTGAAGATGCCACTACATGTACATGTATATACACAGTAAGTGCAGTAATAGTAGATCTAAGAGGTAAACTAATGCTCAAGGATGGCGGAACATCTTGTCTACATAGTATATACAAGGACGTATGAAGAGAAGAGGGCATACAACTACAATCTATCATATTATAAATGGGCAGGGTCTTATATATAAAAATAGCATTGCACGTGCACCGTTTTTGTGTGTGCACGGTGAAGATATACGGAAACTTACAGAGAAAGTAGCTATTCTAGCTAAGCTAACATACTGCAGATGATTGTAGCTCTCTACTAGTAGTAAATGATGCTAACAATGCTCAGTGAAACTAGAAAGTGAGTAGCATAGTCGTACTAGAAGCAACAAGCCAGAAACCACAGACTTTGAGTTGTTGCCTCAAATCCTTGGTTTCTTTGACTCCTGTCTTGATGTAGCAGGTATAGCAATCATAGTGTTAAACTACTACAACTCATAAACTAACAGGAGATGTTATACAAGAGAGATAAACGAGCTAATGGAAGAAAGTAGATAAAAAGTGCCAACTCAGCAGTTTGGATAGGTTTGGAGTTTTTACATAGAAAACATAAGCTCACGTGAATCTTAGTGACCAACTTCCTGGTGGGCGCTTCGCTAAATATAGCATATCCTGCTGACTCATCAATAATATGATGCATACACAGCATACATAGTGAGTTGCATGCCCTCTTCTCTTCATACGCCCTTGGTATATAGGTATATGCAAAATTGTGTAGATGAGATGTTCCATCATCTATGAGCATTAGTTTACCTCCTAACGCAAATTCTACTATCACTTACATGTAAAGTGGGCGGTGGGTGTGGCTAAAACTACTACGGAAGTAAACCAAGTAGTAATCAACACTAATTGCATTCTTCAGCTCATAAAATGATAAGTCTATTACAGCGCCACGTCACCTCAGCATAATGTTTTAGGTCCTAAAAAGCGCCAACTGTTGAGGAATTATTTTATTCTGGCGTTTATAAAAAGGGTTGTTTGAGACATCAAGACAATCATTCTGCACCTTTGACCCTTAAACTACCATCATGTGAGATAAGTAAACACAATCACACTTCTAAACAGTTGTCTAACCCATAGCTAGCTACAGTCAATGAACGTGAACGTTGTTCGTGAGTCATTCAGCTCTCAACGGTGCAGCTAGCAAGTGAAACTGAGCTAGACCATGCCCATTTTCTCTACAAATTCTATACTAGCTGTAAAACATAAGGTAAAGCGCCACCATAATTTAGGCGCCAGCTGGGCTGAACGCAAATTTTTTGTGGTCTAAAAGATGCGCCATTCAGAAGAGGAATTAATTTTTTCTGGCGCTGTAATTACGTCAATCACAGGGTACGGTGCGCCTCAACATTTATGGTGATGCTGACGCAGCGCTGCATCAATTTAATACAGTTGTTCGGAATTTGGTCACAAGACCAGGAATTATGCGTGAATCGCGAGTGCATGCTACGATAGCTACTCGATTGCTAACAACTCATTACTTTTACTGCAACTAGCCACTAATAAATTATACATTAATTTTTATGGTAAAAATGTTCAGCAAACCTCCAATTCTGTACAGGCCTTCTGCCATTGTCGTACACCTTGATCAGTTATCACTATTCCAGCTATTCGTACGTCCCCTCAATGGCCTTCTGACTAGACTGGGATCTAGTGAACACCCCTGGGCTTTTGCTCAACTCGTAATTTCTAAAAAGAAAAAAGGGTCCATTATTTTCGTTAAAATAGATTTGACTTCTGTGGTCAATGACGTCAAAGTTGCTGTCGGTTCTCTGTTATTATTGTGCAGAGATTGTGTTTACCAAGATCACTAATCAGACGGAATGTGGATACTCACTGTACTTTTCTAGCTAGCTATTAAGTCGTGACTGACCTGAAAGTTGCTGAGAGTTTACTGGCTAAAAACACAAAAGAATTACTTTTGTAAATGTAAGAAATAATGGATATCCAAAATATGTACATAAAGATAGATAGTGTTAAATATATGTGTCAGTTCATATCATATCATGTGATTGTCTATACTGTCTATGCTTTTCTTTGTAGGATCTAAGAAGAGTTAAATTTGTTCTATGTGTGGTGTTGAAGAACTACAAAGACTTTCTGTCGATAGCAGTACATACGTACGTACGTACATAGTAGCTTACATATTTATTTGATTCGTACGTACCTCTCCGGCTCCACCACCATTGCATATTTAGTATATTGACAAGAGTGTGCTCTGGACTACTCTTCTGTTTTCTGTACTCATTCGTAGAGGAGGCAGAGCATTCCCTCAAACAGAGAGAGGCTCCGCTTCTTTGAATAGAGACACGTATACGCACTGGCATCTTCCGACGAATATAGTGAAACTGAAGGAGGGTTAACTCCCCCACCCACCAAAAGAGCACGATTCTCAGTTTCCCTAGGGGAATCATCTTCATCTTCAACCCCTGAAGGGATCCTTAGGATGCAATCTAACGGTGTTCCTGTTGACATAAAAGTGAGCAAGGCCAAAATTCCCATATCCAATGGCACTCATATTGATGATGATGAGGTTTTGGACAAGGAAAAGTCTTCCCTAATCGCTGTAAAAAAACAAACGCGGCAATTAAATAGAATGGAGACAGATACTGTGAGACTAATGGGACAGCATTTGAGAGAAATGGGATATCAGTGAGTCTATTACAGCATACGGTGTACAATACCATCTTACTAATACGTACATGTAATGCTTGTCATCAACTATTTATGGCTGTGCGCACGTTCCTTGTCTCGTGTGTTGTTCATGTACAGTCATGGCACAGTAGAGGTCACACAGACAGATAGTGACTGACCATGTTTAAGTTTCAAATTGGCTCAAAAAACAGTCCTTTGTGTTATTAATATGCATGTACTCTCACATAGCTTTACCATTTAAGTTGTAGCACTTTTGTAATAGTGCGTGTGTACAACCCAGAGGAGGTACAAAATTGAATTCCATTGTGATGACGTTTGCTTAGCTGGCACTTTACTGTGACCTTGCCACAACAAACTCTAGGCTTGTAGAAAGTTTGTATCAGACTGTTTAGCTAGCTCTATATGTTGCTCAAGGTCTCTATAGTGTTTCTCTAGCTGAGGACTGAGGTCCTGGTTAAATTCGTAAGATATTTATAAAGGGTGCAGTGCTCTCACCTCTTGTAGCAAGCATAATTATCTCATAACTGAATAAGTGTTCACTGGGGTTCAGCAACGGAAACAGTTTGATCTAGGTCTAATCTATACTACCCTCGACTTCAAAAAGCCTCAGTCACAGAATAACTATGGGAAAACACTACATTGAAAACCAATGTCAAAAAGATTGCATAAAAGAGAGGTCACGAGTTTCGTGTTGCACCTCCTCTGTGTACAACCTATGGAGGCTTGATAATGCAGCTGGTACATGTGCATTGATTTATTGTCTGATTGTTGTACAATGTGGTTGCATGTGCACGTACATATACATGTTAGTCTGGGGGCCAGACCTTTTCTCAGAGGGGGGAGGGGGAAGAGAGAAAGAGGTCTGGAGACTCTTGCAGCACTTCCATTAGCCTCGATCCCAGGCCGCACTTCCCACTTTACTTAGGGAAGTGGGCCTGGTATCGACTGCTTGCGCATGCGCTAATATCCCCCGGTATCTGGAGGCTTTGGATAACATCGTATATTCTCAGTAAAACTATGACATCACAACGAACGGAAGTGGATTGAAGGAAGTAGATAGAAAGTTCGATTGAAGGTTTCTAGCCCATCGGATAGCATTCTCTGATAGCTACCTTTAGCCTGCTATGTTAACAAAAGACTCACAGCCTGCAACAGTGTGGATGACGATCGTCTGAAAGGAGTGAAAGCTGACAAGAGCCTATATGGACAGGCCACGCCCATTTAACACTATCTTTGGTGAAACTCTACTATACTACTGCTACTGATTCTATCAGAAGAAAATAGAAGTACAATAAACCTACACAGCTCTGTCTCTAGCTAGCTAGCTAGCTATATAGCTCTGTGTATGATATTTTCTCTGATGATCGAATCCAGTATTATAGAAAATTTACGGGAAAAAATATCCAATAATTTGGCGCATGCGCAAGCAGTAGATAGCAGGCCTTCTTTCCTATGAAGGCCGGTGAAGGAGGCTACATTTCCATGTGCTCTTGGAATGTCAATTAGGGAGGAGACTGTGATATTGGAGGTTATGAAGAAGGAGTAGATGTAGCAATGCCAATCCAAATTCCACATAGGTAATACTCGCATTTCATTGGGTTAAAAATCACATGACATAGGATATGCATTTCATTGGCTCTGGCCACATTTCGCTAGAGCACACGGAAATGCTGCAAGAGTCTCCAGACCTAATTCTAGCTCTCTAGATTTTACCCCCAAGCTATTAGGTCTGGCCCCCAGACTAATATACATGTATAATTACACCGTACTCTACCGAGATTACGCCCACCCCCATTTTTGAGTAAAAGTTCCTGCATAGGCTTAGTCCTGCTAATTTGCTTCGAGAATACGCCCACCAGGAAATGATGCATTAATTTTGTCAGTGAGTAGTTTGTGTTTAGCAGTTAGCTCTGAATATAGCTAGATATGTAATTACTCCATTTCAAGTATAAGAGACAAGGGCTATCTCTTCTCTGAATCTCTGTTGAAGATCTGACAGTGACAAGGAACAACCTTCTGGTGCAGAATCTTGACTTATATACTTTTCTTTATACCTAACTACTTTACCATGCATTACCATTTATATATTGATGTATTCATTGTATTTCAAAAGCTGGCAGGCCTCAGATGCAGACAGAAAAGACTTAGTTTCTTAATGTGTGGGCGAAATTTCGAGGCAAGCACCTGACTTTATCACCTTGTTGATAGCTCCATTGACTAATGTACTGTGTAGCTTGGTGTGACGAGCCAATTGAATTTTGTCTAGTGAAGTATTCTCACAGAGATAACCGATGTGTATTGTCCTGCTTATAGATAGATAACTTGTTGTACTTCTATGGCAAATGTTGTGTTAAAGAATTTAGTCCCATGCATAATTATGATAAACCCAAAAAATTACGCGGCGGATTTTCATTTTGTTAGTGCATGACAGACAATAGCCTTGTCCCACGCCCACTTCTACTCAGAAGAGACCTGTGAATTCCCAAAACCTTGCTCTAGCTGGGATGACGTTCAAACATATCAAGAAACTAGACTAGTCGCTAGGCTTCATTGCTCAAATACTTGATTGTAGACATGCATACGTGCAACCATGCTGAGGTTTTAGCACTTTAAATTAGTACTCTAGTTATGTTGTGGTATTTCCAAGATGATTGGTAGGAGTAACATCTTCCTCCCTGCAGTAAGACACTGGAAAGTCTAGTGAGTGAGTCAGGATGTCCTCTGGAGCACCCCAAGGCCTCTAATTTTCGTGCCCATGTGTTAAATGGAGACTGGGAAAAGGTGTGTACAGTCCATTACTAGTGGCCGGGTTAGCCACATTCTGAAGCCGAAGGACTAATGCTTGACAAACATTTCTTGTTGGGATGTTTTTGCCTGCCCCTAAATATTTTGTATTGGCTAATTCATGCTACTTCTTAATATGTACATGTAGTGTAAAGAGTTTGGGTTAGGATTGTGCGCCTTGATTTAATTTAATTCAGCCTGATGTATTGTACACACTGTACATCTGTATCTTTATATGTACATGTACAGTCATGTACATTTTGTATATGTATTATGTACAATCATGTAGTTTACATTCGATATAATTATACATGTGGTTGAATACAAAAATGATTTTGCTACATGTAGCTGTACTGCAATACAGCTGTCCATGTATTCAGAGCTCCCAGAAATGGTGTATACATGCAGTGTATAATAATGTATACATACATATCATTAAGTTACATGTCCGTCATCATGTTCACGTTATACTAATTTCGAGTCTAAATCTAAATTCTGATTTCTTCTTCAGGCCATCAAGTCCTTGATTGATCTTGGTCCATTACTAGAGAATCCCACCAACATTGAGGTAATGTCCTATCTATGATCACCTAACCATGCATAGCTGTTTCCCTAAATTACTCAATATGTACCTTTCTTAAACAGGTGTATTTCATGTTACTTACTGTTTACCCTATTAGTCACAACATGCAGTGTATATGGCTGTCAAAGTGACATGATACTATTACTCTTTAGAAAATGCAGTTCCTTCTGCTTGAGGAAAAGTACCTGGAGCAGTTAGAGAGTGGGAAAGAGCTGGAGGCCCTTTCCACCCTGAGACACGAGTTAGCTCCTCTCCCCTTCCACCACTCAGACAAACACATTCAAACTCTAACTAGCTACATGATGTACTCCAACAAGGAAGACCTCCGTAATGCTGCTAGCTGGCCTGGTGTGCATGGAGGCTCTAGGCAGATACTAGTTGAAAAGTTTCAAGGTAATGCTGAGTGCGTTAACACAATATTGTATCAGTGTTAATGTTACATTCGTATTACTATAATGCTCTAGTAACTTTGGTGTGGATACATATTTTGATGATTTGGCAAATCTAAGTATAATTATAGGCGTCGCCAAATTAATAAGTACATGTACATGTACATGTAGCTGATGTTCTAGAACTGATTTTCTAGAACTGTGCATGTTTTAATCTATCATACGTAATCAAACGTTTATTGTGCAGCCATATAATCATCTTTCGTTTGTGAAATAATATTATTACCACAAACGTACATGTAAGCGTCTCACTTTGCCCCAGGTTTCCTACCTGCCTCAGTGATGCTCCCTCCTAGAAGGCTCCAGGTGCTAATGAAACAAGCCCAGGAGCTGCAGGTCGAGCGATGCCCCTTCCACTATCTTGACCAGAACGCAGGCAACTATTCTCTCCTCACTAATCACATTTGCTCCAAGTGAGAGTCACAGAGAAGTTACTGTTAAAGTGTTTGACTGTTGAATAATTGACTTTTAAGTATAAATTATGCATGTATGTATCCTTGCTAATGAGGTTTTGTTGACGGGCAGATGCCAGTTCCCTTGTGAGACGGTGCACACATTTACTGACCACTCTGATGAAGTTTGGTTCCTTAAGTTCTCTAATGATGGGAAACGACTAGCTACTGGATGCAAGGACGGACAAATCATCATTTGGAATTTTGTTGTGAGTACATGCATGCAATGTACCGTATATGATAAATGTTTGTGGTTTTCGCAGATTAAGTATGTACCGCAAATTTAATATCGCAGGCATGCATGCTGCAAAAAGGATGCTATTCCACGAAAATTAAATCTGTGAAAATCTTTCTAAAGGCATTTCCGCGAAAATTTATACCTGCTATATATGGTATCGAACTTTATAGGCATACTCACTCATATACAGTACATGTACACACACATATACATGTAGGATGCTCAGCCACGTCAAGAGCATGTTTTGAAAGGCCAACCTGAGGGTATAGCATACATGGCCTGGAGCCCAAATGACCAATTCCTGCTTTCTTGTGGGAGAGAGGGTACCCCAGGAATCATGGTGTTTCTGACTGAGGTTAGTTGCTGAGTTACATGTAGTAACTAGAGAGTACCGTAGAAACTGGATTATTATCGCTCATTCGATTATAAACATAACTGCAAGTTTTGTACTCGAATTTAATGCGAAGTAACTCAAACAGTGCATGGTAGCTAAATCGCTTATTTCCTTATGTGTATTATACTACTCGCATTTAGAGATATGCTGTACAACCAAGTCCATGCCAAGAGTTTGACACTTCAGCGCTCTAGTTTCAGCCATTGTTGGTCTATCAATATGTTATCGTTACTGTCCTGTAACAGCACTTTGTGTGGTCTTTTATGCAGTCGTGTTTTATCCTAATGCTCTAGACTGGTGAGGTGAAGTGTCACATTCAAAACTCCGCTGAGGATAGTCTCACTTGTGGCGCATGGTCTAGTGATGGACACAGGTTCTATGTCGGTGGGAATAAAGGACAATTTTATCAATGTGTAAGTGCCTAGTCCAAGATTTTGCCAAATAGCAGAAGAGTCTGAGGTACCAGCAATTACTGTATATATTCTAATTTATCGGACACTTCTAATTACCCCGGACACTCTTTTGGGAAATTTTCGTTGTTCTAATACAATGGACACTCCAGTGCTTTAATATTACACGTGTTCTAAATATCCGGACAATACCTTGAAAAGTTGAGTTACGTTCAGTAGACGGCAAGTAAGACTTAGAGTGCTGCAGTTAGATAGCTTTGAGTAGTTAGTTTTAGATAGCTAGTGCAACTATTCATACACTGTTCTATTAATCGCATGCAGCTGCTTGCTTGTTCTAATTATTCCGGACAATTTTCAAAATAATTAGTTTTTGCTGTCTGATAAATTGGAAGATATACGGCAGTAGATGTTTCAGTACTAACAGCCAAAAATTATTGACTTTGTAGCACTAAATTTGCAAAAATAGCATTGTTCACTCTCTCATACTAAAGTGTGACATGTAAATGTTGGTACGAAGTAAAATCCGAAAGAATTTATAGAATCGGTAGAGTAGGTTGGTACATGTGTATATTTTGTCAATATGAATGTTTTCAATGTAGGCTAGTTTGTCAACTGATCTTTTCCCTTGATCTCATGCAGTCAATGAGTGGCTTGGTAACTGGTAGCTGGGAAGGAGTACGAGTTAAAGCTCTAGCCACTCACCCAACCTTTGACCTCATATATGCTGCAGACACCCATTGTAGAATCAGACAGTACAACTTTGCCGATAAAACATCAAGTACTCTGTGAGTGCAGAATACTGCTGTAATTGATGTACATGTATACCTACGCCCAAGATTTTGTTTTATGTGCCTGTATGACGTATGTATTGTTCAAAAAGAACATAATTATTGTATCTATGTACTACCATTACACGAGGTCTATCTATAATTATGCCTGTACAGTTACATATATAACTGTAACTTGGTATGCATGTAACTTGGTATGCATACTAGAGTAAATATAGTAGATGCGCTATCATCCAAAGTCATTCTCACATTTACTCTTCTTCTGCAGAGTTCAAGAGTCTCATCCAATCATGTCATTCGTCCTATCAGATAATGGACGCAATGCCCTAATTAACATTGCTACTCAGGTACAGTACGTTACATTAATGAAAACGTGGCCTATGTATCTCAAGTAGCTATGTGTTCTTTTGAGTGGTTGTAGTTATTAGAAGCCAATAAAGGCCCCATACACATAGTTGAGTAACCACCCTTAGTTAGGGTGCCGATGCTCCCTAAATATAAATAAAGCGTTCTGAGAAATTTATAATTAGGTATACTGTAAGTGCAGCCATCTGAACTAATTTACTGACAACTACTTTGAAACCACAAAAAATAAATTACGTTATAGCAACCAGTGGAAGATTTTGAATTGTTTCATTCTCAGAGTGTACATGTTTGGGACTTGAAGGATCGGGTTTTACTGAGGCGGTATCAAGGTGTCTCACAGAGTCTCTACACCATACACTCTAGTTACGGTGGCATCAACAATTCATTCCTTGCAAGTGGAAGTGAAGGTACAAATACATGTATGCATATGTGTGTACAAACCCCCCCCCCCCCCCCCCCCCTTAATTACTGTAAGCCTAACTAGGATTGGCCAGTGGTTACAGTACCGTATAGCATGTAATTTCATTGGTGCAAATTTTCGTACGAAATGAATTGTGACGTACGTAGACCTACAGTGCATAAAATTATTTCGTGGTTTAAATTTTGGCCATAACTCGCTCTAAGGTATTTAACCAATTTTTCACACATATTTTCACTTATTTTTAAGCTGTTTTGAATAGCAAAATACATTCGTTGGCCTCGCACTAGAGCGCTAGCTATTTTAGTAGCTAGAAAGTAGCTGCAAAAAAGTACAATGTAGTAGCCATTGTGAACTTTTTGATCCCACCCTTTTTGATAAAAACATTCACATTGAAAGGAAATGCAATGAAATGTAAGTGATAGCTATTTGGAGCTACAACAGTGAGAAAAGAGCTATTAAAGCAGCTAGCTATTCCTGTGTTTAGTAGCCATTTGTGTGAACTTAACCTCTTGTAGACACACCCCTTACTCCTGTAGATCCACTGCGCATACCCACTCAGCCCCCACGTGTCAGATAATCTATTTTCAACCCCAGATCCTGGCATCTCCTTTCATGAGGCCCTAGTATGTAAGCCACAAGCCACAAAACACTACAATGCTACCATGTACAGTATAGATAATTATGTATATACACACGTCTTCTCATTTTTTGCAGACTGCTTGTATTTTCTTTCCTTAAATTCTCTTTTACTATTCTTACAGACTACTATGCCTTTGACAAAGATTTGCTCCCACCGTTTGGCTACAGGTCATTTAAGACGTTACATGTACATGTACATATGTATTTGTTTCTTGCCAACAATTGCAAATGCAAACATTTAACTACATCTTCTATAACAGTGGCGTAGCCAGGATTTTGGGAAGGGCAGGGCTCAAATTAGTTGAGCATAGGCACTGAATTTCATAGACTAAAACAAAAAGGTCATCACTTTTCCTCAGCAGTAAGCATGTGCATCAGATGGCCCTGCCCACATTTCAATTACATGGCATCATTCTAGTAACTATGCATGCAGTACTGCAGAATAGATCGACAGATCACAGTGATTCAAGCTAAGTTGTAGCCTCCTTCACCGGCCTTCATAGAAAAGAAGGCCTGCTTGCGCATGCGCAAAATTATTGGATATTTTTTCCCGTAAAATTTCCTATAATACTGGATTCATCAGAGGAAATATCCTAAAAGTCATACACAGAGCTATATAGCTAGTCTAGAGACAGAGCTGTGTAGGTTTGTTGTACAGCTATTTCTTCTGATAGAATCAGTAGCAGTAGTATAGTAGACTTTCACCAAAGTTAGTGTTAAATAGGCGTGGCCTGTCCATATAGGGTCTTGTCAGCTTTCACTCCATTCATACGATCGTCATCCACACTGTTGCAGCCTGTGAGTCTTTTGTTAACATAGCAGGCTAAGGGTAGCTATCAGAGAATGCTGTCCGACGGGCTAGAAACCTTCAATCGAACTTTCTATCTACTTCCTTCAATCCACTTCCGTTCGTTGTGAAGTCATAGTTTTACTGAGCATATATACGATGTTATCCAAAGCCCCCAGATACCGGGGGGATATTAGCGCATGCGCAAGCAGTCGATACCAGGCCCACTTCCCTAAGTGAAGTGCAGCCTGGGATCGAGGCTAGCTAAGTTGGAGTTGATGGAGCACAAAAGGGGGGGGGGGGGCTCTAGCCCCGTGAGCCCCCCTCTGCTTACGCCAATGTTTATAATACTTTTTGAGCGAAAGCAAAACATGCCGAGAGGCATTAACACAGCGCAACTTGTAACACTCATTTGTACATCAATAGATGTATAGTCTAAAATGGAGTTTGATTTAGTCTGAGAATACTCTGAGTTGCATGCCCTCTTCTCTTTATAAGCCCTTGGTAGTATACAGTCTATATCTTGACTAAAGTTATATTGTATGACTGGTAGATTACAATGTGCTGAGTATGTACGCTTCTCCAGACCACAACGTGTACATATGGCAAACACGAAGAGAGACCCCAGTGGCTGTGTTGAAGGGTCACTCTAGATCAGTCAACTGTGTCTCTTGGAACCCCGTCAACTATGAGCTGTTAGCATCTGGCAGTGATGATGGTACGGTTAGAGTGTGGAGCACACAGGAAAGACACAAGGCTCAGTTGGAATATCAGCAACTTAGGGATAAGGAGGATCTGTCAAAAAGAAAAGAGAAAGTGGTTCGTTAATGGTCAATACCAACTTACCAAGCACTATAGCCTGGTGAATAATATTGTTCATACAATACTTCCTCTACAGATATCTGATGAATCCACTAACCAGAGACAGTCTCAAGCACTCGACTTCTGTGAAACTGAAGGAATGGACACTACCTCAGAACTGGAGAGAACAGACGAGAGTGCTACTAGTCTAAGCCTCTCCAGTGAGCAACTTCATGATAACATAGTAGCCCTTGCAGTGGAAAACATCACCCAATCTTCTATCAGTCAAAGAACAGAACCTATTAGGCTAAGATCAGGCAGTCACCCAGAGAGACGCCCAGCAAGAACTGATTCAGGACAATGGTCCACAATCTCAGAACCTGAAGATAGTGCATCTGCCACTCTCAGTAGATTAAGGTCATCGTCACATGGCCTAGACTCCTCAGTAGATCCTGACAGTTCAGCATTGTCCCTAGACTCGAGTAACGGCAGCACTAGTCAAGGTGACATATCACAATCTGAAGTTGAAGAGAGCATTCAATTCTCAGCTTCAGAAGGTATTGAGACCACTAGAACCTCCCAACAAGAACTAGCAGAAGCAGAAGGTAATAGTAGCATGCACTGTGCTTAAAAGCGTTTTTTCATTGATTGTAGTGTGTTTAAGTCTTTCTATCTGTTACCAATGCCGGAGGACAAATTGTGTTATTAATTTTATTCTGGTTTTTTCCTCTTCCTTGCATGCAGGTGGCAGTTTATCAACAGTGGTCTGATCTTTGGTACATATTTATGCAGCATCCTCTATTTAGTTTTCATCCTGATACACATCATATCTTGTCAGAGTTTTGGCATGTTCTATGCTCTCATCATTATGCTCTCCATGCTCATGACTAAGTTTGAAAATTCGCCTTAATATGAACATGTACATGTATATATAATTATAGAGGCTAAGCATAAACAGCCAGTGGCACTCAAAGGTAACCACCAGCTGTTTATCTATTATACAATTAAAAATCTTAAAAATTAATATATAGTCGTGGGGCATTAAAAAAAATGTGTTCACATGTCAGCCAGTATTTTCCTCAGTGAACTCCAGTTGTCCTCCCTTTAACTCTGTAACAGGCTGTACATCAGCCTCTAGATCTGTTACCTTCTTAATCTCGATCGTCCTGGGGTTTACAATGTACTGGTCCAGGTTTTTGTTCCACTTCAGGATCAAGAATACTGTCATCCAGATTCCAAGGGCAGTAAAGCCGAACGATGCCAAGAATGAGAATGCCTGTGTAATCAACCGAGTATCAGTTTGATGGTGTTACTATATAATTGTGTATCCACATTCCACATTTAGAAGGCTGCAAATCCATTAAACACTCACATTAGTATTATGTTTGATGTTCACAAAACTGGTATTTTTAATGGCTTGCTGTGGAACGTGTATATTACTATTGTGCATTATCAATAAGAGAGTTTGAAAATTGCGTGATTGTGAAAGATTGTGAGTTGACTGCATGGAATAGAAGCTAGAAGCTTGTAATGACTTTGCTAGTTAGTTATTCACTTTAGTCATTTCCTGTTCTTAATGTTTCCTGTGTTGTAATGTTTACTGTTTAATTGTACATGCGCATGAGTTCTCATTACTAGTTAACACTTCTTTTGTATAGGTCTATCTTATTGCTTTGTGCTCTAGCCCGGCGGCCTGCTCCTAGCGGCGCCCTTTGTGTATGGGAGCCTCTGCTCCACTGTCTTTGTTGTCTTAGTATTTACCGTCTATGTTTTGTGCATACAGTCTGCCCTAAGACCCCCAACATTCCAGTATTTCTAAGACAAGACAGGAAGCATTACGTAATGTAAACCTCAAATATTTTAATGATATTCATAATGATGATGTAATAAATTGTCATAAAACTACAACAAGACTCAGTCATGTGTAGCCAACTGCAGCATGAATGAAAACAACAACAACACAAGGTATGTATGAGAATAATGATGTGCTGTATAAGCTAGATCAAGCTGTCCAGATCTGTGTAATCTATGTTTGTAGCACTACCATCATCCACTGTGGTTTGTTGACATAATATTATCGTCTGTCACTGTCAGTTTCAGATTCTGAGTGTGGATCTTCATTAGAGGTCGCTGTATTTTTACAGTCCTGGCATCATAATTTTCTTTCTTCTTTACATGCAGGGCAAAATTGAAAGATGAACTGAGCTAGTGGAGGTGGATGGCCTGGATAATTATTCCCTTATATTTTATTAGTGCTAGCTCATATAATACACCGGGCTAGAATTATATGTGTATTATGCTCACTCATATGACTTGTTTTCTTGTTGCATGCTGCACTGTACTTACCTAGTGAAAGGTTTTTGTTGTGTAAACTTTCTCTGACCACACGGTGAAGCCAGGCTGATAATAACATTTTTGTGGTCATGTACCTCAATTAACACTGTAGTGAAGCACAGTTCACGGTGATTTTTTCTGGATTTCCAAAGCTCATAACACAGACCATTTACTGAGCTAGAACTTGTTACTTGGATATGTATCAGTTCAATATGGAATGTGTTGACTCTGCAAGTTTGGAATAGATTGAGATAGTGTGAACAGCTTGCGCAAACTGTCGAAGTTGGCCCATTCTGAATAGTCTCTGTGGTTGGTGGTACTCATGGCTCCATATCTCCAGATGTGAAAGGAATCAGTGATTGCTCAAAGTATCAAATAGTACATCTGATTAATGTGCATGCTTTGGCAGCAAACTAGAAGGCTTGAAAGTCATTCATGATGTGTTCTATGCTCTTGTCAAGTTGTGTATTAATGTCGAACTTTGTGTAGCTGGTCTGCCAACACCGTTCATTTGTATGGCAATTACCTTGAATATGTTGTTATTTAGATCCTTGTTAATCGTTCAACCAATTTTTAGCTTGCTACGTTGATGGTGAACAGCTTGCTCAAACTCTCGAACTTCCCGTAATCATTTTACACAACTTTATGCTATTTGGACCCATTTTCTCAATTCAAAGTGTTATCCATATGTTAAACTGTATTCTTGTTACATATTTCAACTTAGCTAGCTCTAAAAACCTTTATTTATAACAAAAATAAAGAAAAACTGTTCTCATTAATATATTCATGAGGCAACTTGTAGCACTTCCTGTCTTACAACATTTGGGGTCTTAGGGCAGACTGATACTGTCAGTTGATCTATGGTTGAATGTTAAATCTGATCTTGAACTGCCGCACGCTGCTCGGTGCACAAACTTAACAAAGCTTATATACATATCCCTAGGTAATAGCTTAATTTGGCTGTTGGATAACAGGTGCCCCAAAAATATTTTGCTTGCAATAATTATACATTTATCCCTCCTCATTTTTAAGGGTGAGGTTAAAGAAAATTATAATTATTTTGTGCACAAATACACTCACTGCCTCAGCTCCAACTGATGGTACAATTCCATAAAGGCCATATATGGTATTCTCCATATCTGTACCCCTGCTCCTCCATTTAGCCCATTCGGTGGCATGTATACCGAGCGGTAATGCTCCGCCAAAGAAGCAAACGGCTATTGCAAAACTGATACACATATCCTGAAAGCCAGAGGAATAATGCATAAACATTATGTATACTGCTACGAACATTAAGCACAGTACAGCATGTACCACTTACAATGACTATGAAGATTGTGGAGTACTTGTTGACAGCTGGCAAACCCAAAAATCGAACAATGAGGATAAGAACTTCTAGTGTTAGTGCAATTAAAGTGACCAGAAGGATCCACCCACTTGGTGATCTGGTCCTGTACCGTAGGGCTTCAATGGGGGCTACAGGTGTTTCAGGCCCTCCTAGGTCCCTCACTGCAGCTATACCACCAATAAATGCCAACACAATCAGCACCTGTGGTGTATTCAATTAAAATAACTGCTTTGCATTGTTGTTCTTTTACATGTAGATCTATAGATACTATTGTCAGGTAGGGGGGTTACGTTACCCCCAGGCGGTAACGCGATGGCCAAACTGCAGCCTTTCTTCCACAATGGCACACAGATTAATAGAACAAGAATTCCAGTTTGATAGAACGTATAATCAGACAGCTGCCGGATGTGCGAAACAAGCTGATTCTTCACCCAACAATAGGTCTACCTATGAACAACAAAACCTCCAAAAATGATAGTTCAATTCTAAAAAAATGCACCAAAATGTGGTTGCGTCTGATAAATTAATTAATCAGACACACAAATCGAAGAGGCAGAGCCACAAGATTTAAGGTGCTTTTAGCTACTAAAAGTCTCCCCTAGAACATAATCACAAAACAATAAAGCTACATCTATCCTACGCATGACAGCAGCAGCAGCAGTTACAAAAACCACTAAGTGCACTACACAAGGGTGCTTTTGAATTTTAGCTACCAAAAGCACCTTAAATCTTGCAGCTCTGCCTCTTCAGTCATTCGTAGTTCGTGTGTTTATGTCTGATTATTACAACCACATTTTAATGTATATTATATTATCATGCATTAGAATTGGGCTATCTTTTTTGGAGGTTATGTTGTACCTATTCAGGCTGGCTACCTATTGTGGACTTGGTGCTTCTATTACAGTGGCACTGTAGAAAGACGGTATACCTATTTTAAACCAGCTAGATAATTCAAATTCTAAAATGGTCAACTCACGATACAGAGTGTTCGAAGGATGATTTCCACAAGCCCCTGCCAGAATCTGACTATTGCAAGGCTTGGTATAGGTGTAAATAACATCTTCAGCTCCATCCTAGATCCTGTAGAATCATATTCAAATAATGTCTATAAGATGTTTTATTTTGATTGTAGGTTTCACAGCTTCACGTACGTGCATTCGCCAGAAATGCAGATCAGAGCCAAGATCAAGAGCACGCAGCACAAACAGCGAAAATCAGAAAGAACACAGCTAGCTAGCTACTATAGTATCTAGGCCGGCCTAGCCTAGTTGGGCGGAGTCCAACCAACTGCATGGGGTCCAGAGGAGGTCGGACATCACTTGAACTTTCACTAATTATGACCTTTTAATGACATTCCAGGCCAAATTGCTTTTCTTTTTTGCTGACTCAGCAGTAGCGTCTATCACAACCAAAAATCCACGTATAATTATGATTAGCATCTGTGAGAGGTGCACTTATTATACTGATGTGTGCACAGTACAGAACCGTATGAAATCTATTTTGTAATACAAGTGGATCAGATGTGTGTTAAAGATGTGTGTGCAATATGTACTTCACTCGTGATTACCAATGTGATGTTCTGCTATGTATCACAAGTGAGGAAGGAGCTGCTCTGCTACACATCTGTGCATGTGAGCAAATGAGAGCTTGTGATTTAAATTGTTTATTACTGTAGCTATTAAGAAGCAGGCATTAACGCTTGTTGACAGTGTGGAAAGGTGCAGACTCACATGAAGGTTTGTTAGATAACCAGAGTTTAATACTTTGGTTATTTTTATTAGGTAGAACAACTGGCCAGACAGCTAGATGCCAGACAGCTATAGACGTCAGTCATCTATAGAGTGGAAACGCGTGAGTCTATAACTATGTATGCACTGATGACCAAAATTATAATTATATATTTCTAGGCTTGAAAGTCATCATTATTTGACAACATTCAGACGAGGGGTTAATTGATGATCCACTACTTCCCTGTTACTTTGTGATTATACATTTATTTCAATTATTAGATGGCTGCTTTTATTGTGACCCCTTATGTGACTAACTATGAATGGCTCGCACTTTCAAAAGTGAGTGCACTACATGTACGTATACGTTTAGACGTGTGTACGTGTACATTTTACATTTTACATTTCAAACTCTACCCCTGCGTGTGTATCTAGGTGTTCAGAGTTGCATAGTGTGTTTCATTTTGGAAAGCAGACAAGTATGTAAGGGGTTCTTAGACCTGGTAAGGAATGCAACCCACACATTAAAAAAAATGGAAGTGCACCCGCTGCTCAACCTTGTGGAAGACCTTGCTGTCTCTTCGGTCCCACTGCTGCTTTCAATTAACACTGAAAGGTTAATGTTTAAACTGTGTACGTATATATGATATGTAACACTTCCTTCGTCTTGTGTTGCAGGTGTGAAGCCTTTAATTTATATTGATGAGGGAGAAGAAAGTTTTTCAAATAGACGAGCCCTAAGTGGTGATATTACTGCTTCGTTTTCAACATTAGAAGCATTGAGATTTGTCTATTCAAGTGGCTATTACCAGAGTGAGATTTTCAACAGTGAGTATTATAATTTATGCTGTTGGTTTACCTACGTTATACTTATTTAGGTGTGTTGCTGGGTTGACTAATCTCTACAACCAGCATGGAATGGCCTGGTGTCTCATCACACATCTTGGCAAGGCTATATCAGTCTGGAGCAGCACTGAGAAAGGTATTGTACATGCATGGATTAAGCTATAATTATGTTTGTTTGCATGCTATCTAAAAACAAGGCTCAACCAACAAGTTGAGAGATATTGCCAGATATTGCCTTAATTGTCTTTCAATGGCACCAATCAGAATGGTGTGAAGTCCAAGAGAATACGATATACATTCATCATAGTCTTGGATGTTTTCAATCGGCGAATTACTTCTTGCTTGAATGTAAGTGTTCAATATCAATTTTGAATATAATATTATACAATGTACCATTGACAATATATTTCAGGTTGTGTATGCAGGACTCCTGTTGTTCATTCTAATTGCTTAATTGACGGTATATAGTGGTCTGTGCCATAATGGAAGAAGAATCTTCCCCCTTCCCCCTCACCAAAATGAGAGGCTTTTGACCCTTCGGACTGAACACGTAAACACATGTTCCTGACATGTACATATGTTACACTGGACAATTCGACCTGGGAGCTCGAGTTGGGTTTCACCATATACAATGAGCAAGACTGTCCGTTGTTAACTTAACATTACTACGCAGCCTTTTACAATCAAACAAGAACGAGAGCAACTTAGCATTATCATAGTAATTTTTATAAGTTGTCCTCTAGCTATTTTAACCATCCTTTTCATGCATGCACTTGTCAATACATAATTATCTCTGCCAACTGCATGATCTATATTTATAATTATCATAATTACTGTAAATACAATGATATACAACCGAGCTACTAGCTCTAGCTTATATTTACATATATGTACCAGATTATGTACAATGCTGAATCACAACTGTACAGCTTCCGCACATATCTGTGCTATCACTTTGTGTAACACGTCATTGCCCAGATGAAATGTACAAGTTCAATTGCTGTACGGACTTGTACACGGACACAGAACAGATCAGGACTTTTTGGTTGTGTACTGTACTGGCAAAGCAAAATAATAAAGAGTACGACAAAAACAAAAAATAATTATACAATAAGGAAAAATATACTTGTTAGTCCATTTGGCATAAGTGTGCCTCGGCCGACACCAAATCCATTGGTGGGATTGTCTTTATGGCACGACCACGGGAGGACCGGGAGCCTCGAACACATTGTATAGCAGATCTCAGCAGACTATACGATAGGGAGCATCTTAGCCAGTTTATGACCTGGTGGTATGGTTGGTCCCATTTCTCAGCTAGGAGGGAAGCCAATCTTTTATAGAACGTTGTTGCTTCTTTTCCTAGTCCTCCACTTGCGGAGAGCACTAAGGGGGTGAAGGACGCATGTTCCACCTCCCTGACTCTTTGCTCATAGGCTCTTTTCTTCTCAAGTTCGTGTTTTCTGAAGCACTGCTCCAGGCTCGTGTTCCTGTTCGATGGTGCGTGGGGGTTAAACACTCTGACATCTACAAAGGTTCTCTCCAGTCTTCCTCCCCAGAAGCCGTTTGCCGCGATGTCGAGTCGGGCGTTATCGGTGGTACGGTGCGTCTTGCCATGGTCTCCGAGGAGAGTGGTTGGAGATCCGGTTCCACACATACATCATTGCAGACTTCCGTCATTAGGGTGGCAGTTAGATGTACTACTGTACTTCTCTGCTAGTTGGGCGGAGTCCAACCAACTGCGTAGTTGGTTGGACTCCACCCAACTACTTCTCTGCAACAACGTGTGCACCGAACCTGAACTGTTACTGGTTACGGGGGAGAACCTAGCAGGAGCAAGTGCCAATATACAACCGGGTGCACGCCTAGACATTGCAGCCAATGGAGTATGGGGTGGCTCCTTTGAAAGAACCTATTTTGATGTAAGGGTATTTAACCCACACGCTGCATCCAACGCAAGCATGAGCAAATAAAGAAAAGGGCCTATGAACAAAGAATTATAGACATTGAACAGGCATCCTTTTCCCCACTAGTCCTCTCTGCAACAGGAGGCCTAGCTCGTGAAGCAACTACCTTCTACAAGAGGCTCCCCTCTATGTTATCATCGAAATGGGACCAATCGTATAGCAGCACGCTATGCTGGCTCCGTTGCAGACTAATCTTTTCCCTCCTTCGCTCATCTATCCAAGCCATTAGAGGGTCCAGATCGTCAAGTGGACACCCCTTTAGATCTGGGGCTATCGACCTGGTGATCTCGGAGGCCCACCTCCACCAATAAACTGAAACTTTGTAATTTCTGTACCATCCACCTTTTATTTTGTCTATAGAAAACTACTGTACTTCCTGCTAGTCTCTATTTTAGCCGCCCTCTAAAAGTTGGGCGGCCTAATCACGAGTCTATGTTATAGAGGGCGACTAATTTATGAGACAAAATTCTGCACAGTTTCTGTCGCTGAATCTGTTGACAGCTAGTTGTGTTTGGTGTCTATGTCTTAGGTCCAGTAACCATCATTATGATGGTTACTGGACCTAACCCTATCAGCACATAAACCCATACTAGCTAGATCCAGTAATGTTCTACTGCTGAGTCAGCAAAAACCAAAAGCAATTTGGCCTGGAATGTCATTAAAAGGTCATAAATAATTAGTGAAAGTTCAAGTGATGTCCGACCTCCTCTGGTGCCGGTGCACCGTACCCCACGCAGTTGTCAGGTAGTTATTCTACAGGAAATGGGCGCATATTCTACAGGAAGTGGACACATATTCTACAGGAAATGGACGTATATTCTACAGGAAGTGACAAATAATTTGCAGGAAGTTCTCAAAAGTTGGAATGAAATTTTTAGTGAAAGTGACAAGAAGATGACAAAAACATTATAAAAAACACAGAATGCAATAGTTTTTTCAGTCAATATCCATTCTTTCCATGTCCACTGTTGCTTTGTATTGCTTTTTCCAGTTGGGCATGGGCAGGGGGGCCAGGAAGCATCAAAAACACTTTAGTAGTCGCTTGACACTTTCTATTGAGGTTCCATGCCGGTCCAGTCTGCTCTATACCCCCTCCACTCCACCACAGTGCTTCATTCTTCTTCTTGTAGTGTTGCAGAGTCAGAGTCTAGCATAGTTCTATGTTCTTTTACGTGTCTGTTCTTTCCAGTATCTTCAGGAAGCGTTTCACAAGCTTTACTAAGTTTTACTGTAGTTTTTCGTTGTTTTGAAGCCGTCTTCTTGTCTTTTTCTGTCAACTGGTGTCTCTCACAGCTCCAGCTCGTCCAGCTCGCACAAATTCAATTTCTGTTGCTACGCATCAAACCTGGCTTTTTATAACCACGCCTCGCGCATGTGCAATGAAGTCCAAGTTAGATAGACCACACCCACTCGTAGAATTATGCGTCTTAGTAACCGCCTTGGTTACGGTTAGATTCCCTCGGCTTTGCGCCTCGGGCTAACCGCAACCGCGGAGGTTACATAGACGCATATTCTACTCTTAGGTGTAGTCTATCCTATACCTAATCTTTGCTACATGATTTTCTAAGTGAAGTACATGATTTTCTATTGAAGTACATGATTTTCTAAATTGGATAGAACATTTCCTCTAACCAATCAGATTGCAGTATTTATGACAAACATGATCTAAGCTTAGTTAGAATGCTCTGGAGTCACTTTTGCTTGCCACTGCACTAGCTGGCCTGGTGTGTTCCTGGATCAAGCTGGCTTGTCTATTATTGTTGCATTTTGATTGAGAATTACTGAACTCTGCAATCTGATTGGGCTGCAAAATTTCTGCAGTGGAACAAAACTAGTTGGGCGTGGCTCGACCGGCATCAGGGAGACGGTCGGGCCACGCCCAACTAGAACAAAACTTGGACATTGGAACCCCACGCAGCTGGTTGGACTCCGCCCAACTAGGCCTAGCCTACAGTTGTAATAGTTGGGCGTGGCTCAACCGTCGCTGACGGAAGGGACGGTCGGGCCACGCCCAACTACAGTTGTAGTAGCCTCGATTCCAGGTCGCTCTCATTTGAGTGAAAGGGCTGGGATCTAGGCTACAGTTGTAGCCGCTGCATTTATGGGCGTGGCACACAGATCTATTTCTCAGGGGGGTACAAGACACGGTATCGCGCCTTGATTTTGCCCCCGAGAATTGAAAATCTGGCCATATTGACATTAATTTTGTGTATAAAGATTTACTGTCCACAAAATGGATAACGTTTCTGGTGCTGTAGCTGGTGCTGCTGTAAAGTCGCTCATTCAGCCCCACCCTGGTACTGGAATTTTTAAATCCTGGCAGGGCATAGTAGAGATTGTTCTCAGAATTGTCAGTTTGGTAAGTACAAAGATATTATAGGCCTAAACATCATAATACTTTTTGTAGGAGTGTGCGGAGGTTTACTTATGAATCTTACTAGTCCTTGATTAATAGATGATGTGGGCCATAGCTTGTTTCTTTCTCTAAGGTTCTGCTGTTTCTCCTGTTCATTTGCTGTTGTGTGGTGTTGGGAAATCTGAATAGCACCTCTTTGAGTACGTCAGGGATTGCATCTTATCATGCTGCACCAGGTTGGCTCCTGTTTGTGGTCATAGTTACCATGGCAGTTGAGGGACTGATTCTTGCTAGCCGATTCCTTAACTTCGGATTTGTCACAAAGTTTAATACAATTTTCCATATTGTGGTAAGTAATTATCATTGTCAAGTTTGAATTAAAGTGGCGTAGAGTGGCCTGAGATCCTAGGTCATAATAAACTATCATTATAATTTACTATAATACTTTTTTTTCTACAGGACATTGTTATATGTTTTGTCACTGCGGTGGCAATATTTTGTGGCACTATTCCAAGTGCTGTGTATGCAGGACGGCTTAATGCTATTGGTGCTGCTGTTCCTGGTGCTGCTGCTGCTGGTGGAGCAATGGGTGGAGTTGCTGTAAGTCAATTATTTTACATACCGTTTACGGTACTCACCTGAAAATACGCCTCCCATTTTGCGTAGAACTCTTGCATCAAAATCATGGGCTTAAATACAGCTCACACACGTTATGAATAGTACCACAAGACATCCTGGTCCAGTGCAAGTAAAATGATACAAAAATGAACTACAAAACACATGTTCAAAGGGGAGACAAAGCATAAAGCTGATCAGTCTGTTCCGAAACATGCTGGAACATTAAGCTTGAAAGCTTTGTAGCTTTTTTTCTGAGCAGTCTTTTGTGCAACATAGAGCTTGAACATTGTAACGTCGATCTGTAGCTAGCTAAATGATGCTTCATTCTCGAGTTATGCTTAGTTTTGGTTACTTGGAATGCCATTGCAGCCTTTTCAGAAGAGTGCGTATCAAAACTTGTCCATAGAGTGTTCCTACTCTACTTAGTAGTTAGCTCTGCACTAGAACGCTAGCTATTGGTAGCCTCAAGAGTGAGAAAAAGAGACCTGCAGGGCTCTACTAATGCAGCAGCCATTCATTAACTATTGGCATCTTTTTTAGCATCAATCATGGTACCTATTCTTTGAGTTTCCTTGTGATTAACAGATTAGCCTGCACAACAAAATTAATGCAAAAATGTTCATCATGATAATCTGGTGTATCGACAATAGCTAGTACCTTTATGTTAATTATGTAGCTTTGACACATCCACCGAGGCATCAGCACCTACGGTCCTTTCATTGATTAATTATGGGACTCAGGGGGGCGTATTATTGAGCTAATACTTTAAATACCACATTTCCTGCTCTGGCTAGGAGCTTAAATACGAAAGGCATATTTTCCGGTGTCTACAAAAATGTACAGTATTTCGATTGAAATGCAAGTTTTCGCATGGATCTCAAACAAAAGGTAGGCAAATTATTAATGCATGCTTCGCAGGCAATTAAACGCATCAGGGCTTGTACAGTGTTGTTTGCAAATGATTACTACGCATTCAAAATATATAATATACGGTGTGTGCTTAAGAATAATTACACTGCTTACAATTTGAAAACATATTTACATTGAAAGTATTCAATATTGTATAAAAAACAAACCACGTGGCATGAGTGATGGGGTTTAATTCAAGCCGATCTGGATCTCAGTGAATTATTTGGGGGTTGAGAATATCCTGTTGTTAGCGAAAAGTGTCCAAGAGTAAATCAAGGGATTAACTGACAAGATTCAACCAGGAGTACAATGTACTCCTGATTCAACTAAAAGTCATTTATTAGCTCAAACTTCACGACATTGTTTATTGCAGGCGTTTGGTTTCTTCGCGATGATTGGCTTTGTTGGACTAGGTGTGTTCATGATACTCTCGATAGTACTGAAGTGGCCAAATGTTAACGGAAGCAATTATTCTGTGCCAGGAGCCACTGATGCCAGTTTCGAAGATGAATAGGTTTCGTAGTTATATAGTATAATAATTATACTATAGTTGGTTTTGATCCATGGGACAAACCTTACTTTTTGTGCGTGTACTGAACTCTATATATATACTTATAGTATTGAACCTAGGATGCAGAACTGTTGTTTTATGACTTAGATCATAGATTCATAATTTTATTTTTTTTACAAATTATCAACTAAAATGAGGCATAATTGTGCAGTAGGGTTGGCTCCAATACCAACAAATGACGCAAACAAGATAAGTCAATCCAGTGCTCAGTATATGGCATGTTGCATCACTGCCATGGCTACCATATATTGCACTGGATTATATGCACTTGCACTGTGTGTAAATGCAGTATCCATTTGGGACTTATGCCCCACCATCCCACCTAATAACTCATTTGGTTCCATTTATAGGCTACTACTTTTATAACTACTAGTGGGAAGAAAACCTAAAAATTTACTATGGAATTCAGCAAAACTAATGAACACACTAAATCCTTCAAAACACATGTCTTTTATTACGATTTATATGACCAGTCAGACGAGTTTAACGTCATTGGGCAACAAGTTAGTTATTGCAGGCACCCTCGTGCAACATGCCATATATTGCACTGGAGCAATATAATGCCCGAGGGCATTATGTCATCCAGTGCAATATATGGCATGTTGCACTCTGGCTGGGCAATAACTAATACATGCCATCAAAGAACCGAAGGCTTTATTAGTTAGCCAAAAAGGAGAAGTAGTGCTGTACCTCACTCAAACCCATACCATATTAACCAACCACCAACCCATCATTCTTGTTAGCATCAAGCCAACCCTACAATAATTATTATACCTTCCTCACGTTTTCACAAAACGTTTTTTTTTGTACTTGTTCGCACACTTATCCCCAGTGGTGTACTTTGTGCTTGATCGAATAGCAGAGAGTACAGAGCAGTATTAGTACGAAGCAGGAGCAGAGGAGGGGATGGAGCGTCTTATTATGCATAGTGTTGCAGATTCACTATTGTCTTAATCACATTTCATAATTGCTACATGTGTAGCTGATAATGCTGTGAATAATACAATGAATAATGTTAGCAGCACTTAATTAGCAGTTTGATATACTGATACTGTATAGCGGCAGAGGAGTATCCAAACTAGCAGTTGTAGTGTAGACCACGTTATGGAGGAGTATGCATACCATGTCACTATCAGACCCATCTTAAGTGGGTGCCTAGGTGTAGTGGTTAATTGTAGTTAAAAATGATATATCAGCACACACACTGTGGTTTGATGATAATACACAGCACTGACTACATGTGTGGGTGTTCATCTAGATGCATATTCAAATGACTTGAGGTGCAGAGTGTTGCTACACTACTTAAGTAAACCAATTAAGTAAGAGAATTAATGTACATCAGCAAAAGTACTGTAAAAGAATAGAGCATTTGTTCGGGAGAAGTGGAGATGTCGAGCCAGAGTAGCAAAGGCATGCATGGTCCTCATCCTATGTTAAATCCGTAACAGTGCTACAGATACTCTTTGAAAATCTAGGCACTTACTTAGGAGAAGTTCAAGCAAAGATACACATACATTTGTACATAATTATGAAGCTTGTGGGTAGATCATAATCATGATCAGCTTTGTTTTGTGGTTTAGTGGTGTGAGTACTCATGCACTTCAACATTCAACTTTGAATGATTCGAAAAGTACTGTACCTCCAGGTGAGCTAGGTTCCAGCCCACATTCATGGCTAACAGTTTACACAACTATATACAAGTGTTAGTGACGGATTCAGTCTTAGATTTAGAATGGAATGTGATGGGAGTTGGATACTCCAGTCCTCTTGATGTACTCCTGATAGCGGGTATATTTCGAGGGTATAAATGTTTGTGGTTTTCCCTGATCAAGCATCTACCGTGAACATTTATACCCCGAATTTAATATCGGCATGCATGCATGCTGCAGAATGGGCTGCTATTGCGCGTAAATATTAAATCTGCGGAAACCTTTCTAACGGTCATTCCGCGAAAATTTATACCCTCGAAATATACCCACTATATACGGTATAATTATGGCACGATTTACGATACAGAATCTGCGTAGTAAGACGCTCTATCGGACACGAGCACGTGCACTGCTTGTTGACAACAGGAGCACATAAAGAGAAGGAGCATCTAACTCTTACAGTTACTCAACTAACTGTTTAACTATGTAATAAGTTGTGTAGCACCACAAGCTAACAAACCCACAAGAGATATTATTGTGAACATTTCACATTTCTATTATGCCCTGAGGCGCGGTAAAGCTGACTGTGTTTAGGGAGCGTGCGGATTTTATATTAAAGTGGTAATACCCAGGTGGTCAATGATCGCTTAAATATTAGTACTCGAAACCTTTGCCCCCCCCCCCCTCTGAAAATTACCTGCCATATGGTACTTGGTTCTTAGGCCCACCCGCTTTGTTTTTTGACACTGATGGCTCCTTTTTATTACGATGGGCTTAATTTAAAGACGTCATCATAACAACTGGTTTCTAAAAAATAATGATTGTGCATGTAGGTGACTGATTGAGCTCCAAAAATGTTTCCTCGATCCCAGGCTGCACTTTCTTGAAAAGGGGAGGCCAGTGAAGGAGGCGGATATGTGGTTGCTAATGTTCAGCAACAAATTGTTATAGTGGGAATTGCTTAGCCGTGATATGGAAAACACCAACCATTGTCGGCGAGGCTTTGGCACAACATCAGTGGATCGATAGTTCATGGTTTAAAATAGTTTACGTAAGTACTCATTCACGCTGTTTCATTCAATTATCTCTATTTTAGGTACCTAATTTGGAACTCGGCAAATTTGTCAGCTATTAAATTGTTGTCAATTAAATTGTCTATCGTTCGGAAACACTTTACTTCCAGAGATAATAATTATTATTAAATTTTATAAATTATACATTAATTTTTTTATCACCCCCGTTTTCACCTAAATGATTTCCCACTTAACAATTATTTGGAAATAATGTTTTTGATGTGTTTGTAGCTTCTTCATTCACCTACACAATGCATGGTATCAGCACCATTTCTTAGAAATGTTCCCACCCTAAGATACTATTAAGTTTGTGAGATCCCTCCCAGAGACGGCATGCTGACAATCCAGTACCATCTCCAAGGCTACTGTATCATACTGGTTACTAGGGAGAATTAGGCTGTGTGTGTACAACTACTCAGGTATTCCACTCTCTAGATTACAGGCACTGTACTCTATTGCTGTACCCTAATCCTGGATATAACCACACAACAGACACAGTTAGTCAGGTGTTTTATAATTAAGCGTTCAATTGGAGACGGATCGGCCTGGGAACGAGGCTAGGTCACAACAAGTGTCTACGTAAAATTATAGTGGCACCTTCCATTACAACCTCAAGGCTATGCAATAATGCAGCTTTCTCCAAAACGACAACACTAATTAAAAATGCCTAATGGGCTTTGTGTTTGACGTACAGTACAGGCTATAATAATTATGTAACCAGTGTAGTAACATAGGTTTTGACACAGTTCGTTACTGATCTGTGAGTGAGTAGAGTCTATAGCTGGAACTCCTCATGGATCCGTAAATAAAAAGGGGAAAAGGAACACACAGTCATATACTACATGTAATTATAATACATGTAGAGTCATCTGTACAAGGGATCTGTTAATAATCTTCCTGACTGGGATCTAAATCTTCTGTATCTTCAAGAGTGGGCCCTGCTTGTTGACGCAATATTCGTGTCACCAGCTGCTGCCATTTCGCAAACAGCCACACTCCTACCCAAACTATCAGAGTCATATACAATGGCAGTGAGAGAAGTAGAAAGGCCTGGTGTGTGTGTGTGTTTATGCCTTGAAGGAAGGTATTTGCAATGGTGTTATTCTGCTAATAAATTATCATGCAGACGCATATTTAATGTGACACAGGGGCTACATAGCTAAAAGAAGATTCATAAGGTATACAATATTATTTACCCCAGTAGCCTGGCAGGATGACTCAATGCCAGAGTAGTCCACCGCAGGCAAAGGCAATTCGACTTGTAGCACTGGCCAAGTCGTTCCCCCGAACACAGCAAAGATGATACCCTCAATAAACACAGAGAGTGCGAACATTACATGGATCACAATGTCCTGGGAAAGTTATGGGAAAGTTATGGTGTAAAAATAGTGAACAAAACCAAAGTATCTGGAACGCATGTATAGTACATGTAATGAGACTGATGAGTGATCATATCATGTACCTATTTATCTACTAGCTACTACATTTTTTATATCACGTTGTTAAAAAAACAAGAGCGTAAAAGAAGACATACAGTCGGTCATATATAGAACCTCGAGCATAATTGGTAAGGGGTCGTCATGATAATTATAAAACACATAATTATAGTATGAAAATCCTCTTGTTTTATGCAATTAATATACAGGCAACTTGATCGCCCTCGTGCCTTAAAACAGTTGGTCTCATGCTAATGTTTTGTGTTCAAACACCAAAGGTTGCATTAGCAAAAATCATTAAATTAAGGTGGACATGAAATCAAAATTGGGCCTATTTCCTAGCACAGACCTCAACAATTTTGGGAGTCTTCATGCCAATAAATTCATTGGATATACATGTGTATTGTCGAAACACTCACAGTGATAAGAAAGATACCGATGTATTGATCCAGCACCTCCAAGTTCAAGAACCGTAGTGCAAGTATAATACCCTCATATATCATGCCTACAAAACAACCAAATATTACCCAGCCAGCTAGGCCATGGGTGCTGTCTCTAAGAGATAGAAGGTCAAGTACTGTTGCATTACTGGGATCCGTCGAGACTTTGTCAAAGGAAGTGTGTGTGGATGTAACAGCTGCACAGATAAACACTACAAAGCAAAGCACCTGTGTGTATGTATGAGGGAGACACGCAATAATACTCCGATGGTCATGCCATTATACACAAGAAGTAGTTTGCCCATAGATATAAGAGGGAGGGGGATTAGAAATGAAGCACATGCACACATTCACTTCTGTGTTATGCATGTCAGTTGATCTGTGTTTCACTTCCAGAACCTCCGAGAAAAATGTTACTAATATCATTCATATCTCCCCAATTCACCATGTGATTCTTTAGGACTGCATGTGCATCAAGCGCAGTCTATGTCACCAGTAACAGGGTATTGAAATAACAGTTGACCTTTTTTGTAGTAAACATTTCTGAAAAGCGTGCCTTATTTCCCTCCTCTACTTCAAAATCCTGTTGCCAAGGGTTCCATTGAACCTCCTCTGGGTACGGGCCTAGGTTTTAAACTAGCTACGGAGCTACATTTACATGCCAGTAGAACAGCCGCAGCAAGACAGTAGCAATAGGCCATAGTGAGCCCTGCAAAAAAGCAGCTTGGACGGCAAATTCTTGAGAGCAGTTCCGTATATACAGTTGAATATTCAAGAGTCACAATCATGATAGAGAATTGTGGAACTATATCAAGCCGAAACGATAATTATTGTGTATAATACAACATGCTTTTGAAGCTTTCATGCTAGTATGTAACATTGCCGGCTATGGACACTCAGTTATACAACTAGTACCTGAATGCAAATTTTAGGGGAGAAATTAGGGTCAGAGGGGGATATTCTCCCTTCCCTGGTTAATTACACACCTGTATACAAATCAGCAATTATTTTGTACCAAATACCTTATTGTGCAAGGTACATACTGTATAGCGGGTATATTGGGTTAGGGTTAGGCCAAGGGTATAAATGTTTGCGGTTTTCGCTGATTAAGCATGTACTGTAAACATACCCACGAATTTAATATCACATGCATGCATGCTGCCCAAGGGCAGCAACCTTTCTAACGGTCATTCCGTGAAAGTTTATATCATCAAAATATACCCGATATACGATATATAGAGATATCTACATACATAGAGATATCTGACGATGTTCATATATGAAGTACTACAGTGGCAATCCTTGCAGGACTATATGCCTGCAAGAAGTACATTCTATAGTCTACTGTACTTATTCGATTTAAGGCGATCCTCAAATTATGTGACACCCTCGATCTTAGGCAATTTTCTGAACTTTAAAAGTAGTGACTGCTGCGTTGACATTAATTTTTTCATTTATGTCACATCCTAAATGGATGTCAAATCATTGTTTCGATTCTAGGCTGCTAGAAACAATGTAATTTAAGCGGCCTATAATCGAGGATAATAGAGTAACCTCGACCTACCTCCAATTAGAAGCGACAACAGGAAACCATCATAATTTAACGACCTATGGCTGTATCGAATAAGTACGGTACAATAGAACCTCGAAAATTCAGAAAATGAACGTATCCCTTAAATGCGCATGTGCAGTGCAGCTGTTACTATGGAAACAGGCCTGCTTATCTTCTGCGCATGCGTGCAGACAACCATGTGGCACTGCTGTTTATCAATTAAGTGGGTGTATCAAGGCGTGGTTATCTATGCAGATTTCTAACCCCCGCCCTCTTCAATAATTCATAGTTGGGCATCATAAACTTAAAAGAAGTTACATCATCATTCTAATTATGTACAGTAGACTCTCGCTATTCTGGCTCTCTGAAATATATACGACCACCTCGATATACCGGCCATTATTTTGGTTTGGCACGGATTGCTAGCTAGATGTGTACTGCACAAAACTCACCCTGAAATGTGGCCACTCGCTATTCCATATACTGGCCAGTACTGGCTGCTAGGTTTTCAATGTATGTTTATTACGGCCGAATACGATGTTTGGGTGTGGTTTGGCAGATAAAATTGTTAATAAGAGCAGAATGATTCATTATCCTTCATTATCCTCGAGACAGAACCGCATTAGATTCGAGGTAAGGTCGTTTTTTTAGCCACGGCTATTATTTTTCTGAAATACAGCCACCTCGCTATTCCAGACAAGCTGCACTGTCCCAGATTAACGAGTCTACGTACTGTAATACATCTCTCTAATTTACAGATCGATGTATTACTCATTTAACCTTACCGTACCGTACCATCATTTACTTATAATCATCATTTACTTATAAACCTGGAACTCACAATAGTTACAGATCTCAGCACTATTTCCACAATTCCCTGCCAGAACTTGACTATAGCCAAACTGGGACTGGGAGACAACACATCTTTCATACGCTGCATGATGGAGTTGGCTTATAGTTAGTATAGTAGAACTATATCACTAGCTGGATCAACAGACAGCGCAGCAGATTAAATTATATGTTAAGTTGTAGCTAGCTGCTGATTTTGCAATTTTGTCAAATCCCGCCCCAATTATAGGCATACATACGTGTAAAGTAAACCACAATACCACAAAACAAGGAACAAAGTTTAAATTCTGAAGATTCTATAAACTTATCTTTATGTATATGTGGATATATAGATCTAGCTATACCTACAATATTCAGCATGAAGTACTATAGCTAGTTGGGTAACCAGGCTAATCCTTATCAAGTGGCGTATTATATGTACATGGCAGAGAATTGGAGACTGGTTCAGCATCAGGCGCAGGCTGTTTCTCAGTCAACAATTTTAAGATTGTTTTAAACGAACAGGCAGTGTATGTCGTAATCAAGCTACCCCTATAGCTAGAGCCCATACTTTCCACAAACATGACGAATATCTACTGGTCCATGCGATTACTTGCAGAAAATCCCGGTAGACTCTATGTACCTCAGTGAAATCAGAAAGATCGAAGCTCACTGGGGTAATTACTACAGAATATAGATTAAAGCTATACTCTGTATGATCAAGACAGCTTGAATGGACTGAATATTGGGGCTTCAAAATTTGAACTTTTGTGCCTATAGATGGAGATCTTACCAAGTTGTTGGTTTAGCTGTAAACTGTTAGATAAGTGGTTTTAAGTGGTTTTTTTTTTGCATTTTACAGTAATACTATTTGCCAAAACCTCACGTAAGCTACACCAAATAGCGTGAAAAACTGCAACAACAAAATCTGGTCTATAGAATCTTCTGTTCCAAAATTTAAACATTTCCTTGCTCTATAGTATTGTGGTTTACTTACGTAAACTGTCACACTTATTTCAAGTGGTTTTTTGCAATTTACTATATATTTGCCCCAAACATCCAAGTCAGCTGCAAAAGGCAATAGGTATATCACATAATTATTGCTCCGTAAAACTTAGATAACAAAAGAGAACAGCTGCAGCAAGATGGACCACAAAATACCTTTTTGCAAGGCATGCATGTTTAAAAATTATGCATGTGTGAAGATCGAGGCTAAAAGCAGAACTATACGAGAAGAAGTGAGTGGGAAGACCTGACAATTAAGCTCACATACAGCATTAATTAGCAGCAGTACTTTAGTTGCAAACTTGTTTCAGACGAGAATACTAGCTACATGTATACTGTAATAAGGGAGGAGGCGTTCATTAATACTCTCGGTACATGTATACCATTATTTTGATATGTCATATCCTGTGAGAATGAACTCATTCTTGCAGTATCAGCAGTACGTACCGTATAGCAGGTTCGCACCAACGAAAAAATAAAAAAATAAAAAAATAAAAAATAAATTTCATATTATTATAATTTTTGTACAGCTCAGGATAGTGACGTTGATTTCATTGCGGTAGAATAATTTTATTTTCGTATGATAATAATTATTATTATGCTCTTCAATACGAAAGATACGCCTTACGAAAATAAAGTAGGGATAGAAAAATGGAGCAACCGTATAAGAGAGAGCAACCTCATCACTATATAGATTCTTGTTTTCTCCCCTTACGTTTTATCATAGACTGAAGAGTTAACTCTTCAATCTATGGTTTTATTAAGAAAAAGCGGCCTGATGAAGCTACCGTAAGAGCATGACACTGTCTGGGATGCCTCTTAAAAAAACACCCATGGCCATCTAACCTGAGGATGGTGTAATAATTATAATTAATTATACACTATGGGTGAATTCAGAGGAGGTCTGACACGACTACCTCGTTGGGCTAAAATTGAGGTAATTATAGTAACACGCAACAATGACTTCACTGTTGAATTTTACACGTGACCAAGCCTAATCAAGGTACTCGTGTCGTACCTCCTCAGTGGCAAATAATAATCAGAGTCACCATACTATTGCACGATGACTCTTGCAGAAAGAATCGTAATAAATAACCCTTTGACCTGACAGACCTCTGTACTGATGGAACCAGCTTCCATGCTTGTTACAATTATTCTTCGCCCTCGCCATTGAATGATGATTGACATGAATTTGTTGGCAACTTAAAGTTGGATTATAGCCATGCATTTATATATCGATCAACTACAGTATCTAAGCAGTAAATTCAGTCAGTTGTTCCTTTGTGGTTGTTTAGAGTCTCCGCTGCCAGGTCTGGGAAGAAGGTTCTCCTTTGATTTTAGCTTCAAATTTTCTTCTGTGTTTACCACTACTGGCAGGGTCTCTTTGTGCCCAGTGTGCCACACAGTTCCATGATTGTCGAGCAGACTTGCCTCAATATGAACTACATAGTATCCAGGTAGGGGTAAAGCAAGTACAAACTGGGTTTGAAAATAGTCCTTCTCAACCGGCTCTGTAAGCTCTAACGTCTTAGGTTCTAGAGTCTGTAGACAAGATAAAGTAGTTCTGAAACAATTTTAGAAGCTCAATAGGATTCAGTTACCTTTGTATTATGAGACACAAGCTTTTCTACTTCTGGTTTCACTCTCACATGAACAGCACGCAATGACCTATACATTTCTAACAAAAAAACAGACTCTAAATGGTTATGTTGAGTTAGTATAACTATATACTCACTCTGTTTTCCAGCATGCTGGATGACTCCTTCCACCTTGAGTGTCAGATGAGTGTCCAAGATGAGCGAAATATGCTGTCCAGTGGGCGGAATGGGAGGAGATAGGGCCAACTGCAATTACGAAATTAGCGTAGAAACCTTTAGAGACGGGAACATTTTCGCAATTTTTTACGGATAAATTTTGTGCAATCTGCGATTTTTTTGCAGAATAAAATTATCAATGGTTCTCAAAAATTTGGCACACTGGTATAATACATAATTTGTTACTGAAAATTCATTGCATAAGTAGGGGCTACATTGTTACGTACATGAGATCCACGGAGTAATTACTAATCTTGAAAACTCATGCAGCAACAGCTATAGGCATGTCCGTAATCTTTCTACAAGAATCTCGAACAGCTTAAACTCTTATAGACCGTAACAGGCTGGTTACTAAAATTAACGAGACCACTGAAGCGCTAAACCCTCGGTTGTTGACATGAATATCAAAATCAATATAGATCCGAGGAATTTTATACAATAAATGCAGTAGTATGCCAAATGTACAGTATTAGTATGGAAGCTTGGGAGTAGGAGCAACTGGACGGAGGCATGCTGAAACTTTTGAGAACATTCATGTCTATGCTCAGTTAGCTTATAGGATCACAGCAAAGTCAGCAAAGAAGCCTCGAGTCTTAGACATGTAGCCAATGTGCAAGTTCAAGCTTTGATAACGAAGTTTTAATACTATTATTAGAGCACTAAAGTGCTAACCTTGGATGCTGACATGAATAAATAGATCTATAAAAAGCAGAGGAGTGTTCAGTTATACTAAAGAAGCAACAACCTACAATTCTACTTTCAACGGAGACCGGTAAAGGATCACTTCAGCTGCAAATAGATTTTTTATGTAGATCTACCTCGAATAAAGGTTGCGTGTAGAGGTAGCCACGTGAAAGTTCAAGCTTCTTAGCTTTTGCTCCCCTTTATACGACAAAGAAGCTTTAAGATTGAGATCTGCAACAACTATAATAACTTGTTGTGTGGAAGCTATCCATGCTGTAAACGCATTGCTATGGCATCCAGGTGAGTAGACTCACATAATTATGTCACATACAAATGAACAAACAAACCAACGGACTACTATACCCGTGGCCGCCCACGCACACCTCGGGTAATAACTTGTTGTATGGAGGCTATCCATGCTGTAAACGTAGTGCTATGGCAAGCCAGGTGAGCACTCACTAAACTCGAGTGTGAACACGTGCTATTTTAGCTACTGTGCATGCTCAAAGTTTTAATTTGGGGTGAGCGTATTTTCGAATCAAATACCCGCATGCAGTAGCAAAAGAGGAGAAGGGCGTATTTTCGTGAGGGTATGGTATTGACTTAAACCGTGCATGATTATGCCGCCCGATAAATTTGTGGATACTATACACTATACCTGTAAGTACCGTAAGACACCTACTTTACGCTATGTAAGTACTGTTAGACACTAGTTGATAAGATCTACATGGGAAGTACATGGGAAACGTCCATCAGAGGAGGTATACTATGTGACTTAGTATACATACAATTTACTTAGTATATATACCTAGTATCCTGTTGTCGTAATTGTATTGTAGTCAAGCCTCGAGGGCAAGGTTTGCGTATGTGCACTAGTGTCAAATGAGTATACCGTATTTACTTGATTAAACGCCCTCCTTGAATAAACGCCCATCTCGTTTAAACGCCCAGGGTAAAAGCTCTGTCTTTGTCAATAAACACCCATCTTAAATAATCGCCCATATATGGGGCGTGGCACTGTGGGTGGAGCTGAAATAGCACGTGGAACCCAGTTGCAAGCATGGCAGCATAGAATAATATTTCTTATTATGATGCGTCGATGGCAGAGAGACAGATACCGACACAGAGGGAACTCCTATGACTTAAATTTAAGCTGAGAAATAGATTGATGCTGCGACAGCAGCCCAAGAAGAGCACAATAACTGCTGCTGTGCAAGAGTTTTGGAGTAGACATAACAATAAACGCCCTCCTCGTTAAACACCCCCTCTAAAGACTGCGATCTGAAATAAACGCCTGGGCGTTTAATCAAGTAAATACAGTACATCCCTTACAGAATGTTTAAGTGCAAGTTTTTGTTTAAGTGCATATTAGACACTGTTTTGTCGGTGTCCATGCGATTCAGAAGCCCAAGGGCACTGCTTTAGTATCCTGAGCGTATAGACACCTCCAAAACGGTGTCTAACTAGTATATACCTGTATAGGTATCGTGAGTATAAACCACGATTTTAAGCCTCTGATGTTCAAGGTGGTAACATTTTGCTAGATCACTCACCTTGACCGTGGTCTGCTGTAATGAGACGAACATATACTGTGGTAGACAAACAGGCACACTAAGAAGCATTTGACAAAATTCCTTTAGCAAAGATGAGTGCTGTAGATCGAGAAGATAATCAAAATACACGTACTACTCACGTAACGTATTGATCTTCGATAAAAAATTAATAGTCACCTTTTCCCCAATCGGCAGTGATTGAATGGACTCTCCAGCTGACTGCATGCGTACAAGGAATGGACAGTACACTTTATTAATATAATTGGCTCACTTGAGCTCTCTGATAGACACTCCTGCAGATCTGCCCCAAGAGAAACTTGGTATTAAAATTGTCTGACATCTCAACAGGAGCAAGCACAGGGACACAGCCTGAGCTTGGAGTTGATGGTTTGGGGCTAAAATATTAATATTATGACGAAGCATTGCAAAATCTCTTAAACACAATATGGAGTGATGAGATCCCACCTTACTAATGGTCTGCGTGAGCATGTTATTGATGATATAATACTGGCCATTAGTAGACACGACTGCTGCAAGCTAGGGTTGTCAAGGAAACGTATGTACAAATCATGACATGCACACCAACAATTATACGTCCATATTTGGGAAAAGCCATACAACGATCTACACATACTGGTAATAATTACATGTATTATCATCATTAGTGCTCAAGAGACAATAAGATGATACACTACGCTTCAACTCTATTTCTAGTTGCAATAATTTCCATTCAAGCTAGCTGGGCAGTGAGAGTGTACACACACCTTCTACAACCAAAGGAGAACCCCGACTATGACAGATACAGAGTAATTCATCCCTCTCTGGAGGTGTTTGAACCTCTTCCCCAATTTGCAACTCTTCGAAATCTGCCATCGAGCCAGGCTTATTTGATAAATTACACACAAGCAATCGACAAGTATTGCCTCAATCCAAATACTACCCTTGGAGGAATACTCTGGCCAGTAAGCCCGAGTTTCATGTTTTCCGACAACTATAAAGATTTCATTGATTACATTAAAGAGAAGGGTTTGTACATTACAAGCGTGCATGGATTCAGTCCAGTAAGTGCAGGGTATAGACCTCCAAAAAGCGTGCTGGAGTACATGGAAGCAACACTAGGCAGCCACTGGTTTGGAATAGCGAATGGCGAACAAGATGGGCACTATTTTGGAGCCTTCATTAGAGAGGAGATGCCCCTCAACAACCCACCATTGGATCAGTATTTGAATTTCAGAGACTACTTTGACCGAATGGAGCACATACTTGGTCCAAGACTAACAACTCTTCTAAGCAGCACCTACCCTCATTATCAGTTAAAGACTGGGTTGTACACACTAGCAGGAGCAGAAACCTCACAGCATGGACCAAATGCACAACTAAGGTATTCGTTCATCAGAGGAGCAGGCAAGCAGTATGGAGTGATATGGTTTGGAAATGTCTCAATATACAATCGATTCGGACACAAGGTGTATAGTAAGAAGAAAAAAGCAAGTAAAACATCACACCAAACAACGAGGAAAATCAAGTTTTCGTGTGTGAATTATACATCAATGGAAGGATATGATGTTGACTCCTTCGGTGATCCATTTGGTCCAAGTTGTGGTACCTCACTAAATTTGATGAAGAGGCTCATGTATGCTCAGATGATGTATAACAGTGGATATGTAAGCTTTGAGGGAAACTGGTTCTATGAAAGTAATAAAGGAAATGATCTAAGCCCTATCGGATTGATACAGCACAATGCTTACAAGTGGGTTTCACAAAAGAAGGTGTCATTAGGCAAACATTTAGCTACAGTGGCAATCTACTTGGATTATTTTAATGGCTGGGCATCTCCACGACAAAATAAAGGAGTTATCTATCGAACTTGGATGAACTTACCGTACGTAAATGCTGATTATCTGACAGATGGCTTACTGAGATTACTGTATCCACACTATCAAGATTCATCATACTTTCATGATGAAACCGGAGTTAGCTCCCCTACACCATACGGTGACATAGTGGACGTGATTCTAACAGATGCACCTGTTTGGGTGCTGAAGGCGTATGATACTATTTTCGTGTCGAGTCAGCTAGCTGGAGGAGAAGAAATAGCGAGAAATTTATTTGACTATGTTCAAAGTGGTGGCAACTTAGTGATAACAGCAGGTAATCTTGCCACATTGCCTAGAGGATATTTCAATGTTTCAGTGACTGGTGGATTTAGGGTCATACAAGCAGGCGAAAAGGTCTACTTGCACTCACAGAAGCAGCCTATCACTGAGCGATATAATATGACAGTTCGCCATTTGGAATACACCCAAGGGGCTACAATTTTAGCGTGGTTAAAAGATAGTACGCCTTTGGCCATACAAATTAAGGATACAAGCGGAGGAACATTAGTTGTATTAGCAACTTCTTACGCAGTGTCTTCCACACAAACAAACAAGCCAGTCAGTGAAATTGATGAACCTATAACGACACCATTTCCACTACTAGACCATGCATCATTGATCTTACACAGTTCATTGAGCAATGCGAGTATTATAAAGAGTACCACTAAATTGAGCATTGTCACCAACTATGTTGACACCGACAAGCTATTGGTATTAGTTTCTAATCCTCTACTGGAGCAACAGCCTCTTAAATTTGTGGTGCAAAATGGAGAGATTATAAATGTAAAAGAGATAATCTTGGATCAGTCAGAGAAAGGGCAGATTGGATACTTACCAGATGGCTACGAAAATGCAGACATTGGTAAGAGTACCCCAACAACCATTGCCGGCGGTGATACTAGGCTGTTCCAAGTAACAACAACCCTAAAGATGACAGAAATTGACAAACCTAGTGTTAAGCCTAGACCAATAGGAATTGCACTCCATATTCGTCACATTAGGCTATCCCTTAGACGAGAGATTAATTCTCGGCCAACCTTCTTCCAACACTACGATTCTGTTGTAATCGACTATTCGTATTTGATCACCAAAGACGAGGAATTTCTGGTGAAAGAAAGAAACTGGATAGCAACTCAAAGAGTGAAAGTATACGTAGATGCAACACCGTCGCTTGACCTTTTCCCAACTCTTAGACTAACTAGTGATGCACCAGACTTGTACAATGAAAGTATGAGTTCATTTATTTCACTCCTGAAAAAGATGGCTATACTAGGGTCTCACGATCTTATCCTTTCTCTGCACATCTTTCCAGGAGACCAAAGCAAAGAGTCTACATTCGAGCAATTCAACACCACTCTACAGTTTCTACGTGAACTGGCCAAACCGCTAAATATCACATTGCACATTCTAGATACTCCAAAAAACCAGCTTGAGTTACTACCAATGAGCAGATGGCTGGAAACCTACAGCCTTAGTTCTATCAGCTTTGCACTGAGTACATCAGCACTACTTGCATTCACAGACTACAAGTACGACACAATACTTACCACAAGAACAAGCATGCTGTACATAAATGCTCCAGGCTGGGATTTGTTTGGACTGAAGTACACAAACAATGAGGCAATATCTAAAAATCAAACAACTGAATTAGAGATTAAACAACTCTTGAAACACATATGCTCTCTTGTCTGCTGTCCTTACGCTAAATCTCCGAAAACACAAACACTTGACAAGCTGGCTAAACAACAGAATCACATGTACAGAGGTACACAATGTAACAATGTTTTGCCGTTTGTGATGGACAGTGTCTATCTGAATCAAGATGAAGAATACAGTGACATACGAGCTGTAGAACAGCTTTTAGCACCACAGTAGCTCACATTATAATTATACGCACACACATAATTTTTGATTAACATTACCCATGTACATTTGTACGTACACGTAGTTTTGATACGTACATGTATATTAATAATATAATTACCATTACCCCATGTAGTTTTGGATACAGTGTAACATATTCGAGGGTGGAGGGATCGGCATCAAACAGAGTAGTGTAGAGTTTATCATACATCTGACTCAACAACTGGAACTGAGATACGCATTCTTGAAACTGTAGATAATAATAATACTGTGAGATAGGAATACCTCCATGTATCTAAATTAATATGCGCTGCAGTGTTGGTAACTATAACCAGATACTACAAGAACCAAACACATGCAGGTAACAATCAAAACATGTTACCTTCTTCTCAGTACTTCTACTAAGGTCACTGCTCGGAGGGGGCATGGTAGATAGGCTGACACAGGTGGCCAGCAATTGACTGTGGGTGCTCAGCCATGAGGCGTGCACAGAGAGGAACTGGACGCCAAACAAAGACGGAGGATCTGAAGCCTATATAGTTGGGTTGGGAATCAACACGAGCATAACAACGCAATAATTAAGTTAGGGAAATGAATTACTAATGCGCAGAAACAATACATGATGCGTCTACATTGATATAGTTTCACAACTTTGAGTATCTACCTTGAGGAACATGATGGCATTGTGCACCATAGAAGAAGACTGACAGAGAGAGGATATGAGGTCAGAGTAGGTTGCAGACTTTCTGGCTGCTGACAACACCAGAGACTGAGCCTCACAGAACTGACAAAGAGCGTTCAACCAATTGCGGTACTTCACTGCTGTCACCTAACAGTGTCAGTCAATCACAATAATAATTGATCATGCACGCGGCTACTCTATTTACAAGTGGGTTACCCCCACACATCGTCATGGCTAGGGAATTACCATGTTCCTTTACTTGGAATTATAAATTATGTTTAGTCACCCCAGGCAACTAAAAACTAAAGCAAAAATATTGGTACACATTATTAAGGGAAGAAACAAAGACACAAAAATAGGTGCACTAGGGTGATAATACTCTTGCATAACCTAATAATGTGCAAGGAGAAATGGGAGAAATGCATGGGCACAATTTTTTTTAATCACAACATTTTAGTTTAGTTTTCCGGAGGCTGTAACCACTTGACTTTAGCTAATTATAGTCACTAATTGGATTTCTCCAAACTTCTCTTGCAGACTACTCAAGCCTATTTTTTAGTTCAAAACGTTATTTTGCAGGGGAGGGGGGGGTCAATTTCACCAATTTTGCAGAGAACAATCAAAAGTCAGTGCTCTTGTACTATCCTTGATATCATGAGCAGCTTGTTATCGAGGTCAATGTACAGCTAGCTAGCTTTGCGACTGGTATCTCGATATTTTTTAGTTTAAAACGTTATTTTGCAGGGGGGGAGGGGGGTCAATTTCACCAATTTTGCAGAGAACAATCAAAAGTCAGTGCTCTTGTACTATCCTCGATATCATGAGCAGCTTGTTATCGAGGTCAATGTACAGCTAGCTAGCTTTGCGACTGGTATCTCGATAATTTTTAGTTTAAAACGTTATTTTGCAGGGGGGGGTCAATTTCACCAATTTTGCAGAGAACAATCAAAAGTCAGTGCTCTTGTACTATCCTCGATATCATGAGCAGCTTGTTATCGAGGTCAATGCACAGCTAGCTAGCTTTGCGACTGGTATCTCGATCTGCTTTTGAGCAAAATCGCCAAAAATAAAACTTGACCCCCCTGCCCTGCAAAATAACTTTTTAAACTAACCTACCGGTCTAAAAGTATAGGCTGCAAGAGAAGTTTGGAAATATCCAAATAGTGACCTTAATTAGCCAAGTTCAAGTGGTTCCAGCCTCCTCTGAGCTTCCGAATGACTTATAATATAGGCGTACCAAAGATTGTGTGATATTATTCTTACCAATTTTGAGAGCCTTGAGTAAATAGGCATGGATATTTCGTGGATACCCTGCAGTGATAAATTAGGAAGTTCAATTATAATCAAATTCAGACAAATGTTTACCATGAGCAGTGGTATTAGTTAGACGCACCATTATAGAGGCCTTCCTGGCAACCTTATAAGCTAGCCATAGTCGAGAAGGATGCTCCAAACCCCACAGGAGAGAGAGTAGTTTGGGGAGGACCAAGGACATATGCTCTTCCCTAGCTTCCTGGCTAAACTCACTGGCAAACAGTTGCACGAAGACTGCTGTCACTGGTACCTGCAATAGCCATGAACAGATAACTCTACTCTTTGTTGGTTGGGAAAAGAGATCACTACATGTGCGTGACATACCAGCATCTGCTGTGTATTAGCTGTGTTGTCCAGGTACTCCATCAGCTTTGGTATGATGTGCATCCACGCACCTGATGTAATAGTTGCTGTGGATACCAATGCCTGACAGACCACTGAGGCATGAACACCTGTAATGATAAAAAAACAAGTGTCACAGACTCGGAATGGAATGTACCTGTGTGTTATACTACGGACTCTGCAAGGAAAAATAATGAAACCTGAAACCACAGAAAGAGACATATATATCATTCCTTTCCAAGCTAGAAAGCAGCAACGTCATCAGCTGAAGTGCATTTCAGAGTGTAATATGGAGGACCAAGAGTGTTTTACATTGATAGCTGCTTAATTACTGTATTCTTGTTATCTATTTAGAGAACGTCAATAGTAATACCAAAGTTTGTTTTACAATGTTGTAAGAACCTAGCTATAGCAGCTACAATCCCAAACATCTACGATGCCAAAGTTACAAGCGCCTAAAGTCATAGTTTTCGGAGTGGATAAGGCCACAGTCAGTATGTTTAAAGGTAAAACTTGTACATGAAGTACCCGAGAAAAGAAGTCTGCTCAGTGCAAGTGTTTACTTTTAATACTGACTGCAGGGTCGTTTGGGATCGTTGCTCCTAAAAATGATACAATGAAAGCATTGACGGTGCTGATGCCTCGGTAGATGTGTCACAACTCACAACATAGCTGTCCCTAATTCACAGATATCATAATGTTCTTACAGTAATTTTGCTGCATGCAGGCTATATTATCTGTAATCACAAAGAGTGGGAAATGATTGTTGCTAAAAAGGGTGCCAAAAGTACAGTCTAAAATTAATGGCTGCATCAGTACTTGCAGCTCTCTTTTCACTCCTCTTTTCACTCTTGCAGCTACATGTACCAATAGCTAACGTTCTAGTGCAGAGCTAACTACTAAGTAGAGTTGCAACACTCTATGAACAATTTTTGCTATACGGTACATACCTAGTAGTAATGGTAGCAGGGAGAGCAGACAATCCAGTACAACTTGGCTGACGTCATGGTGAGCACCTGTGAGTCTAACCAAACTACTCAGCGCAACCTGCACATGCAAACGTCAAAAAGTGAGGGTGACAATTACAAAATAATTTGACAATTAAGGAAATTGTGAATGTAAGAGATGGACTTGCTTTTATAAGTGCATACGAACTTAATTGTTTCTGTCTGAGATCAAAACAATAACCTTGTGTATCTGAAGCACTCATGATAATCCCTACACCACATACTAGACAACAAAAGGCACATTGTATACGGGTTTCAAAACAGAAAAGCAATCAGGCTGGTACACAGTGTAATTTGCAAATAATTATACTAGTGCTATTCATCTGTATCTGACTACCATTCAAACAAAAGCTCATCATTTGACACTTCATGCTAACGAATTTGCTGTCCTCAATACCCTAAACACATTTTGAGCCCGTAGTACCCAGAGGAGGGAGGACACGATTAACCTTAGCTCTAATTAGCTAATTATCGCGACCTTTTAATTACATTCTTTGAACGATTCATCTTTTCTTTCTTTATAACCTCTACATATTGGGACACACAGAACAGTACTGTAGTATGAGTGACAGGCAATTCTTGCAGGCACAGAGCAAACCATACAAATAAAGGGGTGCTAGAAGCTGAGACTGTTAGTGTCATTGATGTTCTTCATGTTGGAGACACTCTGAACTAAACAATTCCATGTTGCAGCTTTATCACAGAGACAGGAGTGCCTGGGGTGCTTCTCACAGGGATCTTGGAGACAGGAGTGCCTGGGGTGCTCCTCATAGGGATCCTGTCTCCAGGATCAAGAGTGCTTCTCACAGAGAAGATCAGAGTGCCTGGGATGCTTCTCACAGGGATCTTAGAGATAGGAGTACTTGAGGTGCTTCTTATAGGGGTCCTATTACTTTCAGGTCCTGACAACTTGGCCATAGGGGTACCTCCAGTAGGAGAAAAGGCTTACGTTGCTCTAGCTCTTGTGTCCAATATGTAGAGGTTATAAAGAAAGAAAAGATGAATCGTTCAAAGAATGTAATTAAAAGGTCGCGATAATTAGCTAATTAGAGCTAAGGTTAATCGTGTCCTCCCTCCTCTGCGTAGTACCTATACCCTTAATATCACACGCAAACTTTTCTGATTGAGAGATGACATATAATTATGATCAAACAAACAGAGTAAGTATTATTATTATAACACAAACATTTTAAATACACTGATTGGTAGACAAGCTGTAAAACCAACCTTAAAGAGACAGTGTTCTTTCAACTCTCTGAAATCAGTGAGCAAGCATACTTCCATTGTCATCTTTACAACCTCCACCACCTCTGCGCACTCACATACTCCTTTCTTGTGCATTGCCACAATGATATTGGTGACTACTCCAATAGAATAAATAGCTAGGGATGCGGACTGAGAGTAGGTGAATGGTAGCAGTTTATCTGTAAAAGGAAACAACACAAAAAATTTAATACCGTGAAGTAGAGAATGGCCAGTCAATACTAATGAAGGAATGAAATTTATTAGAAGAAAAGAGAAGTAGAGTGTGAGAGGTCAGTCATCATGCCTCGTGTAAGCGATCGCAAATTTGAGAAAACGCTTTTAATCCAGGTTGTAGCCGTTTGGAAACTGGGTGCAGAATGTCTTGGAGATGGCGGCTATACTTGGAGAAAATGCTCTTCGAGATCACTGTCACTCAAACAAAATGCGGTTTAATGCAATTTTCAAATGACTGCACGTGAATCTTTCGACTATCATACACAACAACTCAAGAAACTAGCTGTGCAGTCAGATTCTAGATATGATCTTTCCCTGCAGAGATAAATTATATACACATTTAAGTATAAACATAAGTAATTAAAAAGCTCTTCCAATTTATCCACACTACACAATTCGAACAGTACATGCATGTGGCTCCACAGTGCAGGTTTACAGAAACTCATTGGAATGCAATCGTACACATGTCTGCGGACTCCACTCACAAAATTATGAGTATAGTCACTGGCAAAAACAGTTTTTGTGTTTAACTGCAGACGGGGGAGTACATGCAGAATTATTAACCCAAAACAATCTACTCTAGGAGGTAAACATAGTAATCATTAGCAGTAGGGTTGAGTCGAAAACAGTAAAAATCCCCTTTCTGGATCTCACCCAAGACACAAGATAGAGTTAGTTTATACGTTTGTGATTCATTTGTGGCATTTGTGTGAAATATGAACTGAATCGAATATGTATGAAGAATTCATATTTAGGAACAAAAAACTACAAAAAAACAACATTTCGTCATCTTCTTCTCAGGTTCTTCAGTGAGATAATCTAGAGAACTGTAGGTCCACAGGAAAAAGTAATGACAGCTAGGATACTGTTAATGTTAATGTATGCCGTCTTGGGTACGCTGCCAACTAATCGCTTTCCAAAACTAGATTTGCTAGGTAGAAGCCAGTATAGTAGAGCAAGAAAAATGTATGTGTGATGCTATGTATGTGAGTGATGCTATGTATGCGAGTGCCTATCGTATCGCATAAATTTGTATCGCACTATTGGCCTTTATTCGAGGCCTGTACAATCCCCATTGAAATCGTGGCGTGAAATAAAAATCCGCATAACATTTTTGTAGCCTTTTTTTTTTATTATTGGCTAAAACGCAATATTTTATGCTTGAATAATTATTATAATTATTTCTAGCACTACAGTATACGGCACAAAATGCTTTTGATATTACAGTTGCGCAACACGAGGGGAAAACATTGTTTCATTTATGACCACTGCAAAACATTCAGAGCCCCCCTAAAACATCACTATTATGCTCCCTAGTGGTGCATGAGCATCATTTGGAAATGAAAAAGACATTTTGATTTAGCTAGATCGAGATACTTTGCCACGCTATGAGAACCTAGAATGCTTCTACAAATGTAGTAGAGTCTATTGCAGACAGCAGTGTTAGAAACACGTACAGCGCCTTAACAGATTTAACCGCGGCCGAACGCGGTAGCTAGCTTCCGTTTCCAATCCCAGACAACTCCCTAAGAGCACAAAAAAATTAATTACATGGTATAGACAATTAAACTCGTATGCTATAATTATGTGTTTTATATAGCGACGACCCTTTACCAAATTATGCCTCGAGGCTATACGCAACTGTGTAAAAAATATAACACAGAAGGGACTGTTGGACTATATAATTACACTCTTGTTACAGTGTACATTGACAACGTGATATAAAGTGTCATACAAAGGGAAGGAGTTTTAAGTCAGTGAATAAACTGCACACCAACCTTTAAGAAAAGTCATGTTGTGAACTGCAGCTGAGAGGGAAAGAATGTAGAGAGCATGTAGCCCTGATGACTTCTCCTTGTCTCTACCGGCCCTGTCCACAACAAGGTATAACCCCTGTGTTGTCAAAAGGTATGAATTTCAACTACGGTGATTGAAGATCTTAGCCGTCCATGCATGTAAAGGTAGCCCCGAAAAAATAGCATTATTTCGAGGCCACAGCAGAGAATAATACCGGTAATTTCCGAGGGTCAAAGTTTTCATAGTCATGCATACTCATAAGTGTTCATGTGACTATTTTCGTGGTTGTGACAGAAATACAATGAGTGAAAGTACTGAAAGGCCTATATATGTGTGGATGCACAGTACGTAACTATATATTGACTCTAATAATCAAGTTATAGAGTTAGAACACTAAGCTACATCTAGCTATATAGCGTGCCTGTTAGAGCTGTTTTTATCAACCGAGACAACAAATCAAGCAAAATTCACGCTGCACTGACCCAAGAAATGCACAATAGATCTGACATAATATTATATAACTTATAGTATCTATCTTGGGGAGCTACAATATACACTATTTAATAGTCACTGTAAACAAAGAGAAGGTTTTATTGTTTTGTAGAGTTTAATTAATACCTGCCCAACAGTGGTGCTAGCTACGTCAGTTGATCTATGAGCCCAGAATAATAGTAGTTGGGCCTGGGGTGGCCCTCCAGGCTCCTGGCTCAATCCTACTAGCTATAACAGAGCTGCGAGCCCCCCTCCCCCACTCCAATTCTAATCATCGTGGGTAAAAATATTCGTGCTCTGTACTTCAACTAAATACCCCCCGAAAATTACCGGCTATACGGTATACATATCTGGTAGTCACCGATCCTATGAACTAGAATTAACTATGTGTCGAATTCCACACATGACGTATTCGTACGTATACATGTACCTGTATCATGTTCTTAGACCAGATATGAGGGACCTGTGACACTAACTTGTTGAGCTGGGAGAGTGCTTTCTGTCGAATCACTTTCCTACTGTCGCCTTGAGCATAGTATAGCAGCAGTTTCACCTACATGGAGTACACGCAGACATGATTGTAACGATTCACCGATTTGTACATGATAAGCTGGAAGTAGCCATATACATGTAGTAAGCACGGTTAGCCCCATTAACTAAGAACCAGTGCTAGTACCTGGTCTGTACTGTGCACTAGTGTGTGTAACGTGAGGGTGGTAAGTGTCTGGAGGAGGGCAGAGACCAGTGAAAGAGACGGGTGGGAGAGCAACAGTCTGACACAAAGGTCGCGAACCTGGAACATTTTAAGCGCACGTAACATTGTTTGTACGCAAAGATAACCTCATCAGTGTTACCTCACCTGCGTAACTGTCTCTGTGTCATGATGCATCAGATCTAGTATTGGGATTAAATCGAGTTTCTTCTCGACAGGAGTTGTTAAACCTACGGAAGGTCATTGTCAATGCTAGACACTACGTAATGGATATAGAATGAGACTGAGTGTTTTACAGGCACAAGTACAAGGGCTATAATTATATGTTTTATATATCACAGCGAGCCATTACCGAATCATGCCTCGAGGGTACGTGACCGTGTAATAATAATAGCACGGAGTGTATTATATGACTTTTATTACATCATTGTAACCTTGACAACGTGCAATACACAGTTGAGCCTCGATTATCCAAACCCTGATCATTCGGCCAATTTAATGATATTCATAGCACATGCGCGTAAGTGTTAAATAGAAGCAGCAACGCTTCAGATTAGCCAACATATAACATTATGGCTGCTACCTTGTTCTGTCTTATGTCCAGACTAGTACATTTGTAAGAGATCTGGACATCCGTTTGCTGATTTTGCATGCAGAGGCTACTTGAATTAATGATGCGCGTGGCTCATTGAGAGTCATTCTGGTATCCGAATATTTCATTCGTCCAGATGAGGTGGGGACACCAGGTGTTCGGATAATCGAGACTCAACTGTACTGCTAGTTGTATCTTCCACTAAGAATTCGTCCACGTACCTTGTATCATAGTGGCAATCTTGTCGTAGACTCCAGCAGCGAATATCGCAGAGTGCTCACAGAGACAATGAGTGGCATATATGGCAGCACTGGCCTCTACCTGATCAGTGGACTCCAGTCCATGATGGATACTATACAGAGTGAAGCGTCGCATGTAACAGCACTTTCGCAACATTTTACCGTACTACAATGTTTTGTGAGTGAAAAACCTTCGCGAATGAGCCATATCTGCACACTTTCACAATCTGGTACAGGTTGTTGCACTATATAGCTTAATTAGCTTTGCACTTGCAGAGCTAGTATATATAGCTCGCAGAACATTTTTTAATACGATAATAATTAAAATACAGATTGTACAGACACAAAATATTAATGATATTTATGTACCTATGGTGGACATTTTTTTTGTCAGCGACAATGCTCGCAATACTTCCAAACACTCTGCAAAAGAATACATTACTCAGTAACATAATAAAAAAGTACACAAAAAGTTATAAAATCAAACAATCAATGCAAGAGTCATGATGTGATCTGCATAATTATAGCTATTTGGTATCATGGCTTTTGCATGTCTTCGTTCCAGTTGTGTGGATGCATGGTCAATCACATCACAGCTCACCTCATTGTAACAGCCCTGGCAATAGGGTCATTGCTATGAATGACGGAGTAGATGCGTCGGAGGAACTCATCCACACTTGTGATTTTGTTCAGGTGCTTCTCTGTTACTTGCAGTACTTTCAGGATGTTAAGGCGAAGAAAATTTATACTGCGTCAACGAAAGGGTATGTCATGAAATATTTGGTCCAGGTTGGGGAGGGCAAAACATTTCAGATAACGCCTGTAATATACTTTGGCCCTCCAGTTCATTACCAGTATATACATGCAGATGGTGGACTTATCAAAGTTTATTTTTCTGTTTTAGATAGCTACACGTGTCAAGATGAATCCCCAACTATTATAGATACATTGTAGAGATCCTGAACGTGCACTCGGTGTATGTGTAAAGCATTTACAGTCAATTGAATCAGCCGCACCTTGACAGTAGAGAGTCTATAAGCACTTATAGTCTGGCAAGGACAGAATTCCAACCCGACCAATCAGAAACAATCAGAGAGCTATAAGAAGCATGCGTTCTACGCATCTGGGAGGCATTTGGGAGGCATTTGGGACGCATTTACAGCTAGCACTAGTCATTCTAACTACCGCAGAAACTATATTATTAATTAGCGTATGCGCTAATCAAACGCAGAGCTCTATGTCGAGGATGCATTTATAATGCAGGCACAAGCCCTACCCAGTAACCAGCGAGACGAGGTGACTGCACTATAGGCCTGTGCGTGTTCCTTTAGCAACGATTCATACATGTAGCTGTTGGTTCCCTCAAAAACGCTTCTTGCATAATACATGTAATTGCATAATTCTTCTGGTTACCGTAGTGCTAGAAATATAATATGCGAGCATAAAATATTATGGTTTTGGCCAATTATAAGGCTACGAAAACGTTATCTCGATTAAACGCCACAATCTCAATGGGGATTGTACGGGCCTCAAATTAATGTGCAATACAAATTTATGATGGGCACTCGCATAAATAGCATTAGTTTGTATCATGCATACATTTCTAGAACTACGGCATGACACTGATGTAATGACCTTCAGACGAAAGTGCTCAGACGTTCTATTGTCAAGGTAAAGTAGTGTTTACCTGGTTCTGTACACTTCGGCCAGTTTCAGATAAGCAGCATTGATGAGGATAGGAAATGGAAACCGATCAATGAGGGACGGAAACTTGACTATGGCCTCGCACTGGTCACCCACACGACTGGAACGAAGACCTGAAAAGGCCAAAATAGCAGACTAGTCATATATAGAATCAGATCATACATAGATCTGTCGCTGGAAAAATGGTCCTGAAAATGGTTCAGGGACCGAAAATCACCCCCTGAAAATAAACCGTCCACTTTAATTGAGAATCTTTGTGGTTGCACTGGTTATTATGCCTCAGTGCGCATGCGCAAGCGAGGTATACGGTAGTGTGTTTGTGTGTGTGTGTGTGTGTGTGTGTGTGTGTGTGTAGACTATTTCAGCTGCTCAAGGATCAATGAAGTGCAAAGTAAGATTTTCTATAGGCTTCTAGTCATGTTTTTTTGGCAATATTAATTTTGTGGATTTGCAAATTAAAGCTTCGTTCTCGAGTTATGCCAAGTTTTGCTTACTTGGAATGCCATTGCAGCCTTTTCAGAAGAGTCCGTAGCAAAACTTGTTCACCGAGTGTTGCTACTCTACTTAGTAGTTAGCTCTGCACTAGAACGCTAGCTATTGGTAGCTGCAAGAGTGAGAAGAGAGCTGCAAGGCTCTGCTGACTTGCAGCCATTAATTTTAGACTTGAACTTTTGGCATCGATCGTTTTTAACAACAATCATGGTCGATCATTACCCACTATTTGAGTTTCCTAGTGATTGCAATGCAGCAAAATATTTTATGTTATGTAGCTTTGGCACCTCCACCGAGGCATCAGCACCCGTGGTGCTTTCATTACTAATAATGAAGTTCTTTATCTAGAGTTATGTTGGTAACCTAGGGTCCTCCCTCTCCACACCATAATTACATGCACAGGCAGCTACACTTGATCTGAATGAAGTAAATGCAGGGCCGTAGCCTATGGGAGTGATCAGTGCCAATACATGTACCTCCAACTCTTTTTAAATTAGTACTAAAATCATTTGCATGGTGAAGTACTTTTACGTACAAATGATAATTACGCTCTCATTTGAATGGTGAACTTCTACATACAAATAAAAAGCTCTATAATTATACAAATGAGTTACAAGTTTTTGGCACTGATCACCTCCCATAGTAGCCATGTACCAGCCTAGTTTTGACCTGACCACTTTTTTGACGAAATGGTCATCACTATAGTGTAAACACAAAATGGACAAAGGGGTGGGGCGGGGCAGCCCACATAAACTCCTTTTCAGCATGCGCAATTCTGAGAATCTATTGCTATGGCTGCCGCTGTGAACGTCAAGAGAGCAAGTCTTCCTGACCAGGCTCACCATCCAGCAGAGAAATCCGACAACCATTGGTACAGGGCGTGGCAGAGGAATTTTCAGCGCGTATTGCGCGCACGCATTTCTATTGTTCACCTGACCAATACAAAATTGATGGCTAGGGCCCTGGAATGTGCAATGGAGCATGTCAATACTTCTTCATTTAAAAAGCGTAATTCCTTGTCCTAAACTCATTAACCAGGCCTTCATACAGAAAAAATTGACAGGATGGGGCAAAAGTCATAAAAATTGGGGAGGGGGGGGCAAGCCGGATATCCGTGTGCTCAGGCATCTGGGGAGTCTAGGAAATTGTTGCTTTAGACTGTCTGATATCGCATCTGGTGCATTCTTAGGAACTGAGGTGTCAGTGTTAGAGTTAGGGTTTTTATGAAGGACAAATTGCAAAACAAAATGCCAGCAGCGACTATTTAATGAAGTTTCAAGGTGTTATACTACTACATTATGAGTCAGTTCTTAGATAGATAAAATAGCTGTCTATTCCTGTCGCTACTGCATCGGTAGAGGAAAGCTTTTTTTAGACGAAGCTCATCAAAGCCCGGCATCCTGAGCAACACTAACTTAATGAACATCGTCCTGAAATCGCTGCATTTACTTACAGAGAGTGAATTAGAGGAAATTGTGGATATTATGAAACAGAAAGAATAAAAGTTTATCCTGTGATTCACATTGTAATGAATAATAAGACAAGATCTTTGTTTACTTTGTGTGCCACAGGCCGTAACACCGACCTAATCCCAGGGGGGGGGCGCTTGCCCCCCTGTATATGAAGCCTTGCAAATTGCATGAGCTAGCATTGTATAGGATCACTTTTTAAAGGGCGAACCAATATAAAATTTAAGCCCCCTCAGCCTAGCTGGGTGTAGCCCGGCACCCATTCCCAACGGGTGGCCGGGGGACACACTTATGTAGGATTTGTACTGCTGTGTTATGCAATACTGCTCCGTAAGCATCATGAATAAAATTATAAACCGCAGAATGCTGCTCTGTTGCTTATGAATAAAATTATAAACCGCACGTCCGGTGTTGGGCTGCACTCCTCAGTGCAGCAGTACAAATCCTATATAAGCATGTCCCCCGGCCACCTACCCTCAGCCCTGGACAGAAATTTTTGGCAGACCCACAATTTTTATGACGGATCTACTATAGGGATCTACTATATAATTATAGTAGATTCTACAGTACTACAGCTCTCACACTGATTAATTCGACATTAATATGTTATACCTTTCTCCACTTCCATGAGTGCTACATTTGCCTCCTGTCTTGTATCGTTTGTCAGACCTTCAGACATTCTGATCTTTCAGGTATCTAACTTTTTGGTGCCTCAGATATAATATATGTACGTAGTCTACATATGCTTGCACCATAAGTACGTTACTACGTATCTCTGGGTACGTATATTGTACCAGATTGTACTATGCTTGCACAGTCGAGTCCATGTGTGAGGTGTTTTATATAGAATCATAGAAGTGAAGAGACAAGATCCACCAGCCCCGAATGTTTCTATTGGAACGTTGGGCCAAAAACCTGTTTTTAATCAGGGCTGGTGCGAGACTAAATTTAAAGAGCAAAAAACCTGACTGCTTTGTGCACTTCTTTATTACATGGATTTTTAATGTAGGAAGGTGAAATGTGAAATGCTGATTGCACATGACAGTTTGTAGAGGTACGTCTAGACTCGGACTCTACTGGAGATCTCATGTGTGCATGCGACGAATTAACTCAATTTTGCCTAATCGAGGTACTCGTGTCGGACCACCTCCTCTAGATCTGGTGCTCCCCTGATACCTGATTATGCACATGTAGATAGGACTACAGATCGAGGCCCTAAGGCTGTTGAGGAAGACTATTTTGCTGACTCTATAGACTCGTGGGTCATGCATGACAGCTGTTTTCAAAGCCTTATGCAATGTAGTGCCATTAATTGTCATCGTGAAATGACTTCATTGCATGTTTACTTTTTGCTCTTGAATTAGATCTATATCTTATATAATTATACATGTACGTAGAAAGGATCAGTAATGCAACATCGTTGCCATGGTTACTGTCATGTTGTGTATGTTACCTGTGACCCACTGCTCTTTTGAAAATGCAGCCTCCAATATACACACTTACAAAAGAAATTAAGCTTTTACTAAGGAGCATTTAAGGCAGCTTTCATGTACTTGCCACAGTGGCATGCATAATTATGAATTAGAATGACCTCATACCCCCAAATTCTCAGTATCACCAAGAGCTTTTGGTAAGGTTAGGTCACAGCCAATTAACGCAAATAGTAAATCATATCAAGTATATACATTTTGGGTGAAAAACGGTATTGTCAAGATATTATACAAGAAACCTTATAGTAGATCTGATCTACATGCACTTCAATTTTAATGCGGCTGTTTTTGTAAAAATCTGCCTTAACCTATACTGAGGTGTTACAAAAAGTGTAGTTTGCCCTTTGTTGCTGCATACTGCTAAGTTTCCATGTTCGTCTAGATATACGTTAGTGTTGGCAAGCTGACCATGACGAACATTTTTCATCATGAAAACCTAGACGCTGGTGGGATGCTGGGATGCATGCAACACAGTACATGCAAATAAGTGTGAAAATTGATATCACTGCTGTTCAAGTTAACTTTATCACATGAAAAAATGACCTCCTATATCTATAATTATACGGTATAATATTTGGAGTGCATGATGCAACACTCAGAAAATTATACAACCGCCTACGCTCCTAGACATCTAGCTATAGGTTAATGAAAGCACCACGGGTGCTGATGCCTCGGTGGAGGTGCCAAAGCTACATAAAATAAAACTACTATATTGTACTAATAGCTAGCTTCATGATGAACATCTATAATTTTGCTGCATGCAAATAGTGGGTAATTGAAGAAAACATGACTAGAAGCCTATAGAAACTCTTACTTGCACTTCATTGATCCTTGAGCAGCTGTAGTGGTCTACACACACACACACACAGACACACAAACACACCACCGTTACCTCGCTTGCGCATGCGCACCAAGGCATAATTAAGTGTATCATGAAGTATTTTGTCTCCTAGCTGATATTCCTCAAAACAAAATATTTCAAGACAGCCATAATATTTGGTCTGGGAAGAGGAGGACAGATACCGCCTTTAAATATTGGTTCCCCAGTGAAACTTGGTCCCCCAGCCTAAACAATAGACTGATGCTACAATTCTCATGTAGTGTGTCCCCTGACATCAGGGGACACACTACATGCAGACAGTGTTTGCCATGCATTTCTTCTGTTCCACAATTATTTCAGTGGAGTTGACCCCCCCCCCCCCCGGATAAAAATGTGTGACAAGTGTCACAGTATTTGTGTACTGGCTCAACGTACTTATCACTTTGCTAGTTAGACAGTGTTACCGTCACTGTATCATGAGGCTGTCTTGAAGGTTTATTTCTTTATGTCAATGATGTCATCGGAGCACATATATACATGTACAATAATACATGCGTGATTGTAATGGTTGTACATGTTACTTATCGGTATGATTCATAGCACTTGAGTTCAGGATAACAGAACGCATGTTTACAGTTAGCTGCTACAGTTAGTTAGTTGCTGTATACCCTACACATCAGAAATGGGTGAGTCCAATGGTGAGGATGGCTCGCTCGATAAACTGTTTTCCCTTAGCCAGGTTGTGGAGTCAGTTCTCCCTCGAGGAGCAGTGTAACCTGGGAATTTCTTTCGCCCAACGCCATTCGTAGTAGTGTGGCCAATAGACTTGTGTCCTCGATGTGGATGGCTGCTGCCTGCAACATTAAAACTTCTTAGAGGAGGAACAACATCACACTCGTCAAAAGCGTCATCTTCAGTTGAAACATACATGTTGATGTCTTTACTATTTTTGCGCTTGTGTGTATTTCCAGAAGGAGGTGGAGCAAGAGCAAGGGGAGTTGGTTTCAGTTGCAACGAAGGAATTTTTGAGGGAATCGTCGGAATGTAGCTAGGATTGTCTCTCATAGCAAGGTCTTTCTTTTGAATCTGTTTCTGAATGTCATCAGTGATTCGGTTGTTGACTTGTGTGATAGTGTTAGATCTAGCGTCTGCTTGACCAGAATGTCTGTGATGGTTTATGGAGTGTTTGTGCTTTTTTGGAGTTATGAACAACTTCAAGAAGAGAAAACACACAAAGGCACCAACTGGTATTCCTACAACAAAAGCTCCTATTGTAGCTCCGACTAGATCTGGAATTGAGATGGAACTATCAGACATGGCAGACAAGCTACCAACAGAGGTAGTAGATATTTCTCCAGGCTCTTCCTCATGATCTAATGTTGTGATCTGGCAAGAGGGTGTAAGTGGTGTAGTAGTGTCTGATCTTGAACCGCAAGTGTCAATGATACGACTCTCAATTGTCAGAACAGATTGAATAATGGTTAGAGGACTAGATGTTATCTTATTGGTGCACCTGTCTCCGTCCCAACCACAGTATGCATCTTTCGAGTCCAGGCATGCGAAGCAACTGTCATATTTAGAACAATCACCTAGTGATATTAGCATTACATGGTTATCTGTTGTTGCATACAGGAATCGAGTTTCATCGGAATTACGACGAATAGTGAGGTGTCCTAATGCACTTCCAAATCGATTTATCACATCTTCCTGTCTGTTTCCTTCATCATCAATCACTAGTTGATGAAGATCACCATTTTGAGTGGAATAGTACATAATAGTTTGAGTACTTTGATTGTAATTAATGATGTCAACGATAAGCTTGTCTAGTCTCTTTCCCGCGACTGTGTGGAGAGGTTGGGAGTCCATTGAAGTAACATCATTGAACACCAGCTGGTACTGGGAGGCATCAGAAATTGATCGTTGATTATCACCCTCTCCTGGACAAGAAAACGTGTCTGCAGTCACTCTTCTCCATGTCAGAGGATTTCCATCAGAAACCAAATATTGCCCATCCTCAAACACTTTTGTTAAACTCCCGGCAGAGTTGGGATCAAAATTAAACTTGCAGATTGCACTTCCACTTGGTGCGTTAACAGGTGAGGTGAACACTCCGTAGAGAAACTGTTGCCCATCAGGTTGTACCCAAAAAACAGTTGACTGCAGGTTGTCATAAGAATATGGTATTGTGCCTTGTGTTGCGAAAGAAGTGCAAGACATTCTCGCCTTCTGAAATGTAAGGAAAAAGTTGGTCGGGTAAATTGCTTCTGGGTTCATTCCATTGTCACTCTTACATATCCTGACTGCTCTTGAATAAACCACAGATTTTCCTTGATCAACTTCATAGGCACGCTCTCGCAAAAAAAAGTACACATGACTATCTGTCTCGTAAGATGAAACAAATGTTGGCTCGTGCAGCCAGCGCTGATCCGAACTAGGAACATTGACAAGAATTGTATTATCTCTTTGTAAAGGATTAGGGGCCATTCCTATGGTCTGGGAAGCAAATGCATTAAATCTTGTTCCAGAGAAGAATCGTTCACCACTAGTGAGTGTAGCAACAATTTGGGTGTTGTCAGAGTAAGGACTGAATCCATTGTCCACATTCTGAACATCAGTCATATATTCATAAACAGAAATGTTGGAAACGTTGTGTAGAGTGCATTTCGGTCTGAATGCATTTGTACCGCATACCAATATTCTATCACCTGCAGGTACCAACTGTATCAGCTTCACAAAGTTTTGGCATGATGAGGGATCGTTTCCAAGCTGCCCTGGAAGCTCAAACCCCACACAGTTTTCGTAGACGCTGGCCTTAGGAGTCAAATCAGCATACTCGTGTACTTGGAGCTCAAAACTTGTGGAAAATAGACTGTTTAAGGATCCCAACATCAGTTTATTGTGGATAATGGATACAGTATCAACAGGTCCTTGCAGTGAGCATATACGACCATAGGTTGTGTCCTGACAGGTAGGTGCACTGATTCCAGCTGAGTATGCGGAACTCAGTGCTAGATGTAGACAGAAGAGTAGAAACACAAAAACTTGCATCTTTAAAACCAAATCGCTTTTACTAACACAAAATTTTCATTGTGCAAGGAGACTGACATACCGGGTACTGTGCTGCGTTGCGACTTTTTACCACTGGAATGCTGGAATCTTCAATTTTTCACTCCCTAGGCCCTTTGTGATCTTGAAGCCTCGCCTGAAGCACCGCCTACAGAGCTGCACACTCGACACTATTTTAAGATGTTTGCTGTCAAACTACGCTCACTTTTTCTCCCCAAGGTACGGTAGATGTATAATTATTTTCACAAATATGTATTCAATCTATAGTTGAATTTATAGCGCAGAAGTGCAGCCAGGAATTTTGTAGCCCTAGTAAGGTGAAGTACTGACTGACAATGTAAATATTGCAGACATCGCTGGCAGGACCTTTAGTCAGAGGAAGGTTCCTACTAAGCAACAGTCAAGGCTCCAGCAGTAAGTATGGTATACTCTTAATTGATTGCATAGCTGTACAGGGCAGAGAGAGAGAATGTGTGTGGGAATCGTGGTGTGCTCCAATTAGAGTGGCACCTTAGGCATGCAGGGTGAAATGCACACCATGCAGAGGAGCGACACGAGTACCTCCATTAGGGTTAAAAGTCACATGCCACGTTAATGTTGAATTTTGCACGTGATCAAGCCTAATCGAGGTACTCGTGTCGCACCTCTGGGTACAAAAGAGAATGGTCAACCCATCAAATTTTACTCATTAATTATTCATGAGCTATGTTTTACGGAGTGCTCAAAGGCGGCCGTTTTCCTTGGGTTAGAGCGCCATATCTTATTTTGTGAGAGTTGCTTGGTCTTGAAAGCAAAAAAACGCTTCGTGGTGCTCTCCACTGCACAGAGCTAGAAGTTTTACTACTACAGTCTCTTGGTGATTACTCAGAGCTTCCACTGGAATATATTTTAAGGCTTGTCTTGATACTTGTCTTGATACTTGTCAGTCAGAATAAAACACCAATATGGTCGTCTTGGTATTGGTAGCCTGGAAAACGTAGCCAATCCGACCCTAATCTCCTCTCTGGCTACTCGAGGGGTTGTGGTCACCCACTGTGTCTGATTATGCTCTTTCACGTAGTATTTTTAATATGATGCCTGGCTCAATGGAGGAGTGGCCTGTGTGTGTGATGTGGCGTGGGCGTGAAGGGAAGTTAATCATTTCATTTCATGTATGTATGTGTGTGTGTGTCGAGGTACACTCAGTGCAGTAATATCTACCGACCGTTAGAAAAATGCTTCAAGATCCTCGTAGTATAACCTCAGTGAGGTTCTAGAGCAGCCAGTGAAACTATCGATGCCTATGGCCTTGTTGAGGTGAGAGAACACTGGCTGGGATCATAGCTAGATATAGAAGCTACCTCAAGCTAGAAAATAAAGCGCCTGAGGAAGAAGCTCTTGCGATGGACTAAAGTTCCTGGATTGGTAAGTCTAGAGTAGCCTCTGTAGTCTTGATAGCTTCAGTATAACTTTGTTTAGGCTAGTTAGTAAAGCAGCAGTGGACATCATGAGCCACCATTAAACTTGTAAACCTGTGTGCAGGTGAAAAAAACTTTTCCCAGGAAAAGGGCGTCTGCTGATTAGAACCTCGCAGATAAATTTCTTTAGATCCTGATTGAACCATGTCACTGTGAGAACATTGAGAACTCGTGTCTTTAGTCACTTTGTGCATTCATACTGTAAATTGTAACCAATTGCTAATTAGTGGGGATGGTCAGTTGCTTGGTAACGATGATGGTGTCGAGATACCCCTGTGGTCTGCGCTACCTGTCAGAAATAGTGACAAGTCATTTCAATGTATGATTCATGGTATAATTGGATTGTAAAACATCTTGTTTTCTTTAAAACGGATTAAACCACACCTACTCGTAGCATGTGCACCTCCCGTGCCAAGCTGCAACAGGAGATTTGATAGTTTATCTTATGTACCTCTTCTTAATTAGCTTTTATTTATTCCATCAGGATGTTGGATAGCAGCAAGGACTCTGACCACCACTTCACATTCTGTTCAAGTCCAATCTAAGAGGTACTTGACAAACTTGTTTGTGAGTGCATTCCACCTAAGTAGCCACGAATCCGGGCTGATTAAAGTACGGCCTGGTATCTATTGCATAGGTGATAGTGCACATGTGCAACTGAGTTCCCCAGAATCTGAGGATTTTGTTCACTAGTTTTTTCCGTAATAATGTCTCTTGTGAAGCGGCTTATGCCCTCTATTGTGTTGTTGAGAAGGCTAGCTTGCACACTAGTCTGAAGCCAAAAGAGGCTCTCATATACGTCCATGATGGTCGTATGGTCGGGAAGCACAAAGACTTTCCATAGCCTGTACAGGAACCAAGCTCGGACATCCTGACCATACGACCATTGTAGAGGTAGATGAGAGCCTCTCTTGGCTTTAGACTAGTGTGCAAGCCTTCTCGACAACGAAATAGAGGGCATAACCACAGCTAGCTAAGGTACAACGTAGATAGTAGATGGGCGTGGACGGGTCACGCCTATGTCAGTGTATGATTAAGCGCATGTGTAATATCACCCATGCAATAATACCGGCCTGGATTTGAGGTTGTATGTTTGTAGTGGCTAACTCGCATGGTAATTAACTCATTCATTATACAGTCATGTGAATGGTATGTCCGGACTGCACCCATTTGTCTAGACCAGGACTCACTCTTACCCATAAGATGCAGTAAATACTTATTTACTGCATTTGCATTTGCATTTGCATTTGCAGGCTCAAAAGATAGTAGACTAGTGTCTACTATCTTTTGCACTAGTCTACTATCTTTTGAGCCTGCAAATAGTAAAAATCGGTCATCAACTTAATTTTTGGAGGTCTTCCAGTCTGTACCTGCTGTTGTATACATTGTACTGTACAACCTCCATAAAACGAACACCATTGGGGAACAGCCTTTTGGCCGTTATAGAGACGTGGTCTTCCTTAGGAGGTTTCAATTGCCAGCTATGTATGCTCTCTGATTCATTTCTTGCTGCAAATGAATCTTGGGGCTGCTTCTTTAGTTCATACAAGCTTTGAAAAGGTTGAAGGGACAAGCTACGTACAGCTAAGTTTTCACAATTGTGCAAAATAATGCTATCTCAGCTGCTAATTCTGAGTGTGGCTGTCCATTCTGGGAGGTTATTTTCCATTGCTAAAGCTGATTGGGGGACTAGAAAGCTGCTCGTTATACAGAGTAGAGAGGTGGTCGGTCCTGAGAGGTTGCTTTACATTGAAGTCATTGTAGTTTCAATCTGGACCTGAGCACTTGGCCGTTATATAGCGTGTGGTTGCTCTTTGAAGGTGGTCATTAATGGAGGTTCCACTGTATTTGTACTTTAATTGCCCAGGGTAATCCTTAAAACCAGTAAGAGGTTGTACGAGTGGTGTACAATGCAATGCCAAGCATTTATACGAGCACTCATGCATGCATGTACTAATTTTCTGGATTCTGCTTTGTAATGGTACAGCGTGTGGTTGCTCTTTGGAGGTGGTCATTAATGAAGGTTCCACTGTATTTGTACTTTAATTGCCCAGGGTAATCCTTAAAACCAGTAGGAGGTTGTATGAGTGGTGTACAATGCAATGCCAAGCATTTATACGAGCACTCGTGCATGCATGTACTAATTTTCTGGATTCTGCTTTGTAATGGTACTCCCATGGGGTATTAAACAGGAATGCAATAACTTATACATTTGACTTCATTGGCTGAGAATGCACACTTTGAGGTTAATCCACACTTGCAGCATATAGTACTAATTGTTTTTTGGACGATCATTTGTACTAATTCGTTTACTTCATTACGTGCACTGCACTTCATGTGTCCCGGTAAATAGTTTCCGTGCGACAATTTTCGGCGAGGTCAACTTGCCCACCGGCATGAAAATAACGAATTTTTTACCCCACAAAAATTATTTGCTCTACTGTATAACGGCTATTATACATGTAAGCATCACATGTATATAATTATGTACACATGTTTTCTTGAGATTGATTCATAGATTTGCAAATAATTTGTAGCTTAATTCATTCTCGAGTTATAGCGCTAGTCATTAAAAGGATCCTAACCCTAACCCTAATACATGTAATTTGTCTACTGAACAATAACCATAGAATAATTTGTAATTTGCAGTTTCTTCAGAATCATTAGCAAAATCTGGCTTTGAGGTGAAGGGTTCAATGCTGCTGCTTCTGGTCGTGAAGCTTCCTACGTGAATGTGCGCGTGTTTATCTGAATGTGTGAAACATGTTTTTTACTTGCATCTGTTAGTTGTGAAAACCATGCGAGCATTTCTTTTCTTATCCTGGTAGCTACCAAATTAGCTAGTGATCTAGTGGGGGTAACATACATGTGCGATGAATAGAATGTCCATTGCATGATTTTCACTCCCTTTTATGATAGAAAATGCGCTATCATAATTCTGTCAACTATACATATACGCTTTTAGCTATGATGTGTCCGTTGGTCTGTATAGCCATACCACTTCTTGTCATTGTTTTCAATGGGATATTTGCAAACTCAATATATTTTTTGCTCTTGAGCCCTGTCCTGTACACCTTAAAAAAGCCTGCATTGAGGAAACTTACATCACTGGTGTTTGGCCTGCTCGGAAGTACTTCTTAATGTGCCTTTTATTGTGTGCTTAAGACAAGAAAGATCATTATTATGCTATACGTAGCAATTAAATGTTACTGTTACTGTGACAGTGTGATTGCGTAAAATAGCGATTGATCCTTCCCACATAAATTCAGTTTTAATGACGGATATGATATAACGTACTAACAATAAATTATTGGGTATAGCGTTTTAATTCAAAAGCTTGACATTTCTTGAGTTTCTGTAGTGGTGATAATGAGAGTGTCTGGCTTCAACTGAAACTGTACACCATTCCAGAGGCACTACCATTACCTCATATGTATCCAAGCAGTAGTGATAGCTCGATTTCTATACGTCTTATCTAATTAGAAGTGACTAATTGTTTACTGGTTGCTTGTACGATTTCTTCATAATACTGCAGCTTCGCTGTTTTGCTAGTGGTCAATTTAAGACCTGTTGTAATAAAAGTGTCCTTGTACACCTTCAATATACACAGTCATGTAATTGTACTACTAAAAGCACACTATATAATGTAATAACAGATTCTGCTGCCATCATTATCTGGCACAATATTTACAACTGTCTTGAGTGTGGTATTAAGTGATGTTGCCTATATAATTATAGTGTCACAGCTGTAGTGTGATCTCTATTTCGCTTTTTGTAATGTGGGCAGTGGCTCAGAAGTGCTTAACGTGGTGATGAAACTATTTAAAGAATTAAACCAAAGATCATGCAGATACATGTATTGTGTATTGGCTAATGTATGAACACCTGTAATGAATGCTCATTCTTGGTCATTACCACAATAATTATGGCTATAGCCTACATGTAAGTACGAACCATGCATGTAAATCTATACCTACACTCTACACAGTAAAGGATCACCAATGATGTGTACTACTGTACAATGTGTATAAACTACGAAGTCATGTAGTTGACACACACAATGTGTATGGGCGTTTGAGAAGGTTGGACACGTGCACTGCTTTTTGCTGAGCTGGTACTGTAACAGTTTATTGACGATTTTCTATGTGATTTTCCACGGTCATTGGAAATTGATGGCAGCATTTCTGTTACTCTCTGGTTACTCTCTGTCTACTGTGAATATAATTCACCAACCCAACCCCCAGCGATCCCCTCCATTCTGACGGCATAGAGTGTTTACTAGATTTTTGCCTGCCAGTGCGATGCAATTAAATTACATACAGCACTGCTGAACTATACTCTATACCCTATAGTCTACATGGTCAATATACAATATGCTAGTCAGGTGATATAAGTTCCAGAGGTGGCCATATCTTTTGCTTACAGTTGTTTAATATCTATGGTAACGTGAGCAAGAACCTTAGGAATACCACGTGAATGCATGATGATGCGTGTCCAATCTCTTCTGCATGAGTGTGCTAAGGAAGTGGTGCAATGCAATAATATTTTTAGTGAGTACGTGTGTAATGTATTCAGACTAGCAGAATATTTAACAGTTTTGTCTAATTGTCAAACCAGTTTGTTACAACAACTTCTCGCTGCAGTTACACTTACACTTAATTTGCACCACTCCTCACCAATCTGCACACAGCATACACAATTGAACGTATTTTCCTTGGTAATTGCAAACTAGGGTAAAGGCTCACATATGTATATACATTACCTTCTACACACAGCAGCTTCCCGTGCCAACCGTCGTCACGCTCAGTTCGGAAAATTTGGAATACTCCATGTCTCTGGTCTGACTACCAAATTGTCATCACCCCTCCCTTTGCGGAGTCCATAACGGAGGGAGACGTCAAATGGGAAAAAGGTAATGTGGTTCACTGGTGGTATTGCTATAGCATTTACAGTCCTGTACGTACAAAGTAACTAAGGGTGGATAACTAGTGTTTCAAAGTTTCCATGGCAGTATAACTATTGATCTTGCACCAACTGTAGCATAATTATGGTAATTGCCTTGCGACATATTATGTCTTCTTTGCCTATGGCTTTTTGCTTGGTAGTTTTGATTACATCGCGCAGCAAATAGAGAATGAAACGATTTGATGTTAGAAATGCGTAAATACAACTCCACTGCTGCTGCTCATGAATTTGCATACAGAGGTTGGTGACTCAGTGGCAGTGGATGAAGTTATTGCTGAGATTGAAACAGACAAAGTAAGTACGAACATTTTTTCATACCCATGTAGCGGTTGGTCTTTGTCAGTAATTTATACAACAAATAAATTATAGAACTCATTCCTCTGGGCTCAGTTGTTGTATCGACTGTCTGTTTATGGTAGTTCCTATCCAGTGGAGGTAATAATTGTCCCAGCTGTGCTCGTGATGTGTTTGTAGCGTCTGTGTTGTGCATTGTATGTTCTGCTATGGAATGGGGTACTGGTGATGCTGTGAGCAGTTTGGTTCACACAATAAATGTGTCATGATTATAAGCACTAATTTTGCAATTAATTTTGCACTCTATTTTAATTATGTTCTAATATGGGTAGTAGTCTCGCTGTACATGTAATTGGTGTTACAGTACTACATTGTCAAGTTGATTGGAGAGCTTCAAATGAGTACTCAGTGTGTACTCAGCGTAGTGTGTTATAGTAGCAACTCAGCACCAAAACATGTACTAACGTACGTAAGAGACAGTTACGGTGGTCTGGGCATTTTAATGTACATGTACATGTAGCTCAAATCTTTTTAAATCTTCAGTTTTTTGTACCCGTCCATTGGCTTGTTACATGTAAAATTCCGAATCACACAGACAGCAATCCCGGTGCTCTCCTCAGTGACTGGAGTGATAGAAGAGCTCTTTGTGCCAGACGGGGAAAAGGTGCTTGCCAACACTGAGCTGTGTAAGATCAAAATAAGTGAGACCTTAGGGGAGGCACCAGCTCTACAAACCACTACCCAGCAGCCCCCACCACCATTACAACCTTCACAATCTCCACTGCCTGCACCATCACAACCCGAGTTACCCACTCATGCTTCCATCCCGACTATTCTGCCACCTATACCACCATTGCCTAGTAAGAACTGGGTATAATACTGCATTGATTCTGATTTAGATTTGAAGCAGTCTCTTTCAAAAGGTGTGCATGTATGTAAGCGTGCTTTGAGTATTTGTGTTGCCGTCCATACGTGTACATGTATAATGTAGATTTCGAGAATGTTTCCCACAGACCAACCATTTGGTGAGGTTCCAAACCCACCGCCCCCAGCACCTAGAGCCAGTGCAGAGCTACACTCAAGCACTAGGAGTGAGAAAAGAGTAAGTGAATGATGATCTTAAAAAACAGTGGTAGCCTTTTTATTTTTGAGCCTATTTTCGACGTTTTGCAATTAACCGGCCTGTAGAAGTTGTTTTGGTGTAAGAGCAGTATTGATTGAGAGTGTGCAGTCCAGTATGAAAATTGTTTCAGGTGAAGATGTCTCGTATGAGGCACCGTATAGCACAAAGGCTGAAGGAGGCGCAAAACACCAACGCCATGCTCACCACCTTCAATGAAGTGGACATGAGGTTGGTACACTGTAAGCACAGTCTTTACGCCTTTTTGTGTAGTCTCCATACCTCTAGTTCTTATTTTTAATTCTCTTTATTTGTCATCTATTAGTCTGGAGCCTCAAACACGTTGTCAATTAAACTACTTACTTTTTTGCTCCTTGAAAAACTGCTGTGGTAGATTCACTTTAATTAGGTGTAAATACATGTACATGATGTGCGTATAAATCTCAGTGCTACATGCAGTATGGTTGCGGTCGAATGTGCATGCAATGTTGTGTATATGTAAATAACATCTATGTCGTGACGTCCACGTTGAAGGGAGAGCCAATGCTGTGTTAGGGTTACTGTTTTAAACCCTGTTGTGCAGATCAGAGTAGGTCTGGGGTAGGCGTCCCGTAGTAAGTTAACTGTGCCTGTATAGTCTATTCATTGCCAGTAATAGATCTGTTCCACACTCGCAGTAACGTTATTGAAATGAGAAATACACATAAGGAGGCATTTCTGAAGAAGCATGGAGTTAAACTCGGTTTCATGTCTCCCTTCATCAGAGCTGCCTGTTTCTCTCTCCAAGACCAGCCTATAGTCAATGCAGGCAAGTTCTCGAGACCCGTATCGACGTGAATCACCTTTATCAGTGGTGCAAAATTGTTGCATGGTTGCATGTATTATGCTTTGAAATTAAACTGTACAACACTGACTCATCTGCAGCCTTTCTAGTCATGTAAATATAGCCTGCGTTGAATTGCATTTTAGCCAGCTCCATAAATGTACCTTCCTCACTAGCCTCGCCACCATGCAGGCTGATTTTTTTCTAATGGAATGCTAAGAAAAATCGGCCTGTAGACGAGGCTATTAATGTCTCACCTCTGCTTTTCCCCTATTTGCAGTGATTGACGATGGAAACATCGTTTACAGGGATTACGTAGACATCAGTGTAGCAGTGGCTACTCCCAAGGTAGTCTCATGAATGTACTCCAGTATTTAATTTCCAATGCCACTCAGAACATAGATAGAAAAGGACAGGGAATGGAAACGAAAATGTTTGTAGGGTGTGGCTAAAACTACAAAATTTATAATCAGCATGCTCATTACCTGTCTTGACTGCCATACAATGTGCTGTACATAGAAATAGCGAAATTGATCACTATTCGATGTTGATTATGCTAAACCTAGCTCTAAAAGATTAAGCCACTCAACCACTAAAAAAATAAATATTATACTAGCCATTACTATGAAGTCGTGGGAGGTCAAGGCCCGTGGTGTGTCTACTAAAGCAGTTTGAAGGACTATACTATACTGCAATGTTTATGAACAGTACAGCTTATCCATAGCATGAAACCATCCTATATAGCACTTATACATAATAACCAAGTCAAGCAATGTCCTTTGCCGTTTTGGCTTCACAGCAAGGAAGAGAAAAGTTGACATGAGTAAGTCAACAAAAATGGAGTAAAGACAACGGACTTAGAGCTTGTCAGTGGTATAAACTTACTTCTCTAGAATACCTCCCAGCCCCTGAGTAATCCCTAGTGAATAGGAGAGCTAAATATAACCTCAGAACGGTCAACCGCGAAATATAATGCGGAGAGTTTCAACCGCACACACAGGGCGGCCCGGTCGTTTCCAATCCCCCCCTCCTTTTCTATCTATGCTCAGATAGTCAATGTCAGTATGATTTGCGTTTTGTGCATACAATGGTGTAACAAACTATTATTTCAGCATTGTTTGAATCACAGGGTCTTGTGGTACCTGTGCTGAGAAATGTTGGGACAATGAACTACGCTGACATTGAAATTGGAGTAAATGAACTAGGACTCAAGGTAAGTAAACAATATTATTATAGTGGAGCCTTCGAGCAGTAGACACAAGGTTTTCTTGAATAATGCAATATTCCATAACCGATTCAAAAGCGTGTCCTTTCCTACGTTAATGTGCACCACTTACTAGAATATTTTGGTATAAAAATCAAATTCCTGAAAGAAGTCTTGACCATTGTCGGAAGCTCCACTGTACTTTTTCACGACAGAAACAATCAGCTTAAGTGTGTTTATTAACCCTACAGGATTGGTTGATTAGCAAGTAAATGCATATATATACAAATACATTATACACGCCATGTAAGCTATCCGGTTTAGAAGCCTTTCTCAAATGAATACTAGTTATTACCTTTGATGTATCTGGCTTCACTGTGCAATATGCCATATATTTGCAAAGGGACTTAATCTAAATGTACTTATCACATAGCAATTGTTACGTACGCTGTGCCTGCAAAATGGTGTGTGATGTGTACAACTGTATGTTAATGAAAGCACTGCGGGTGCTGATGCCTCGGTGGAGATATCAAAGCTACATAACATAAAGCTAAATTTACACACATTATAATATCATGATAAACGTTTTTGCATTTTGCTGTGCATGCAGAGGCAGAATCCAGAATCGCAGGGAAACTCGAAGAGAGGGTGATGATCGACCATGATTGTTATTAAAAACGATCGATGCCAAAAATCCAAGTCTAAATAAATGGCTGCATCAGCAGAGCCTTGCAGCTCTCTTCTCACTCTTGCAGCTACCAATAGCTAGCGTTCTAGTGCAGAGCTAACTATTAAGTGGAGCAGCAACACTCTGTGGACAAGTTATTCTACGCACTCTTCTGAAAAGGCTGCAATGACATTCCAAGTAAACAAGAGTAGGCATAACCATAGATAGTAACTATGGCATAACTCGAGAAAGAAGCGAATCCACAAATTAAAATCCAAGAAAGCATGACTAGAAGCCTATAGAAACTCTTACTTGCACTTCATTGATCCTTGAGCAGCTGTAGCAGTCTACACACACACACACAAACACACTACCGTATACCTCGCTTGCGCATGCGCACCAAGGCATAATTAGCATTCATTATAATATTATCGTACTCTTAAACTGTTGTGCATGCACTTGTGTTTGCTGTGTAGGCTCGTGATGGTACACTTGCCATAGAGGACATGGACGGAGGTACATTCACTATCAGCAATGGTGGAGTGTTTGGCTCCATGTTTGGGACGCCCATCATCAACCCCCCACAATCAGCCATATTGGGTATGCACGCTACCATACAGAGACCAGTGGCCATTAATGGCAAGGTGAGAGTAATTACATTAGCTACTCAACTGATTATGGCCAAGCTGTTGGTTTTTTTTAGTGTGCAACAAGTTGAAGTGGCTTGTTACACTGTTACAAAGGCAGTTACAGTATCTACACTATTCAGAGGGAAGGACTAGGTTAAAAACGGCAGATTTTTACTAGCACAACACTTCTTCTGTCTTTCAATTTTCTCTAGAATCACTTTTGATTATCGTTCCTGAAGCCTGCAAATCAAAATCACCAACTAACTTTTGAGCTCATCGAAGATACTGGAACTGTGCTGATACATTTTGAATTTTGCACAGCAGCTTTTGTTGCTGATTATTTTAGTGATACTTGACTTATTAAAACTCGCTATATCTGTGTACAGGTTGAGATCAGGCCTATGATGTACGTGGCACTAACGTATGACCATCGGTTGATTGATGGTAGAGAGGCTGTTCTCTTCCTGAAGAAGATCAAATCAGCTGTAGAAGACCCTCGTGTGATTTTGTTAGGCGTGTAGACACTTAACTATAAAAGTTTTGTTATTGTGTGTGCTGCAGAGTTCTAGTTAGTTATAAGGTGCCACTTTTACTTCGTTGTGTACTCAAGTTAGCAACAGCATCATTCCTTTAGTAATAAACTTGGAGGTCTCATGCCTACATGTGTAGAATTACCTAACAGTGTGACATTGAATAAAAACATGTCGTACAAAAAGTTCTAGTCTAATATTATATATACTACATGTATATATATATAAAAAAATTATAATTATTCTATTGATAATTGCTTTAAAAAAAGGTCAGCTTACAATAATAATAAAATTGATCTGCCAAGGAACAGAACCAGTTGTTTCATTGTTACCTTGTGTTTGAGACGTGATTGTGATGAGAAACTAAATTAGATGCGATTCCTTCGATTTTGTGGCAATTCTGTAAAAAAATACGAGTTAAAAACTATGGACTGTGCAATCTCCATAGGGTACAAACTTACGGTATCTCTTTGGCGGCAAGCATCCAGCCTTCCCAGTCCAGCAACACACTTAAGTCTACGGGCTCATTTTCACCAGAGGACTTGAGGAACTCCTTTACTCGTTGCAAGTTTAGTTTGTGCTGCTTATCTCCAAACTCCCAATACAGCTTTAGCGATCCTTTCTTGTATGCCTCCTCTTCCAGGTCACCAGACCCGCCCTCTGGCCATTCTTGGATCTGATGGTGGTCTGACATATATCCTCGATTGAAGTGGCCGTCATCCCCACTTTGATCAAATGTACTTATTGGGATATCGGAGGATGACTGTGTGCTGTACTGATCCTCTGGGCCTGTGTAGGACTGCTGGGAGAGAGAGTGGTTGGAGATTTTACCAGATACCTGGGACAAGCTGAACTGCTCAATGATAACAATGTCGGCTGATTTTGGAGGTGTGGTTATCACATGAGTTGGTGTTTGTGTAGGCTCAGACTGCGTATCAAAGTGGTCCACGGATGGTGGGAGCTTTAGATTGACATGACTGGCATCCTCATTACTGCTCTGACTGGCTGGACGTTGGATGCTAGTATCCATTGATACTCTTCGCAGCTTGGGGGATGAGTTGGGCTCCCCCGTAGAAGCGTTTACACTGTCTTTTTTTGACCACTTTCCAACGATAGCTCCCTTGCCTTTATTTCTCTCATCCTCCCTCACAGTAGCTAATGCTTGAGACTTCTTGGCAGCCTCAGCTAATGTCTGGGAGCTAATCTCAGGAGCAGTCATATTTCTCTGCTTCTTTTTCTTCCCTTTGAGTTTCTTCCATGTACCTTTGAGGCCAGCACTCCCGGTTTTGGATCTTTCTGTCTCTTTTAGTTGGTTTATCAGCTCTAGTCGTGTCGTGGTTTCAGTTGCTTCTGCTCTCTGCTTCAGTTTCTTTTGAACAGAAATTAGCTGAGGGTATAGAGGAGAAACACTTGTACAAATGTACATGTACATGTATAAGGATGGTCAACTGCCAGCCCTCGGTATACCTTGTAACTCACTTTTACAACGAGTGTTCAAGCACCCACGGGCCTAAAATTTATGGCTCATGGCATGTTTTGTTTCGCTCAAAAGTGTTAGAGTGTTAGAACAAAAGAGGATCGAAGCAAAGGTAATGATGACGGAAGTTTAGTATAATTTATTATAATTATTATGCATGGTTTAATTTGCAGCTTGAAGCTAGGTCCCTGCCTGAAAACTACTTTGTGATCAGCACCTTTGTAGCACACTTAGCTAGCTAGCCAACATGTTTTAATTGCTGATGCACTTTCGTGCTTACCAATAAAACCTACACTTAGCTAGCCAACGTGTTGTAATGTTGGGTGCACTCGCTATGCTCGAGCATTACATAACCTCGAGCATTATTGCATCACCCTCGTGCACATGTACAATAAAACACTTACTGCTAGCTAAGTGTGATTTAAATGTTACATAGAGTACGTAGAAGAGGGATTGGAAACGAAAGTACCATGCATCCGTGTATCTCTGCGGTTTTAATCGAGGCTTACCTTTAACACGGCTTAATTTTAGGATAATTATATCTATATAGTTTGGAACATGACACAGTTTCACAGAGCTAAAATTAAAATTTTGTTGATTACAGTAGTTGTAGAGTTTACGGAGTAAATTTGCCTTCAGTATTTTCAAAAGTGCATACCCTGCTGCAGAGGACACAAAATGTGTCTGCTGTTGTTTGTTTCTGGTTCATATCCACGCTCTGATACAACCAATCCAGGCTATTTAATAATCTGCTGCACAGCTCTGTTTACAGCTCCAAGCGTATGGGGTGCGGTTTGCGTATAGTGGGTATATTTTGAGGGTATAAACTTTCGTGGATTGATCGTTACAAAGGTTGTCGCGGAATAGCAGCATTTCTGCAGCATGCATGCATGCGATATTAAATTCGTGGGTATAAAATGTTCGCGGTACATGCTTGATCAGCGAAAACTGCAAACATTAATTTTATACCCTCAAAATATACACGCTATACGATATACAGAATTATAGCACAATGTTTTGGTAGTACCAATTATGAGTTTTAGATAATTATAGCATGAGAATCCTCGTGTTGTGTGCAATATATATACTAGCCCCGAATCCAGGCCGATTAAATAGGCCTGGGTAAGCAATATACAGGCACAAGCCCGAGGGCGAGTTGTATTATGTAGTACAACACGAGGCTATAAGTGTTTTATATATCAACGACCTTTACCGAACGATGTCTCGCGGCTACGTGACCGTGTAATAAAACAATAATTATAACACGGAAGGAGCTGTACGACTTTTACGACGCGCTTGTTACCTTGACAACGTGCTTAGTACGGTAACAACCAGAGTGCAATACAAATTATGTGAAATGGAGTAGTACATGTATGTATGGAAACTGAGAAGCAACTACATTTAATTATACAGGGAGATGAAAAGGACAGTGGTGCATGGTAAGACAGACTAGGACCACAGCAGAGCCAGCAAAGAAGCCTAGCTGGACTGCTACAAATTGGGTACCTGGCATGTACTGGGACTGGGGAGAGTTTGCAAAGAAGCTGTCCCTTGAAATTAAACAAATAGCGCTCCCACGTGGCTGTAATAACTAGTGTGCATGTGTATAATGAGGTGCCTCATAAGCAACTCCGAATACACACACACTGACCTGTGGCGCAACCATCAAGTTTGAGCTTTTCCCACACAAATTTGCGGTAGGGTTTCTGTTGGCAATTTGTATAACTACTCACGCCTTGGATTAAGGAATCTAGTACTGTTTATAAACCTGTGCCCTTGATTGATGTGTAGTATTTATGATTCGGGGCTAACCAACTCATGCATTTATACTAACTACCCTCAAGCTCCCTATAATTATATAATACATGTGCCACCAACACCATGGGCCCTTGCCATATAATTATGTTGACATAAACGGCACCTCACACAGATTTACATATATCTGTGTTTTCGATACCAATAATTATTGTTGTTGACTTACAGCCTCCAATGCTTCTCCAGCTTTTGCCAAGTTAGCTAGATATTCGTAGGTCCTGGCTAAGTTATTGAGTGCCAGTGCCTGCCCATACAGATTGTTTTCTCTTTTCATCAGCTCTAGCTCCTGTGTGTATGTTAATTAGTAGTCATATACATGGTTTCAGCCCCCCCCCTGATCATTCCATACCTTTTCAAAATGCTCCTGTGTTTGGTCAAGGTTGGCTAACATCTCATAGGTCATACCCATGTTATGGTGGATCACTCCCTCCCCCAGCTGATCTTCAAGCTCTCCAGCAATGGCTAGTCCCTGCACAGTAGTGGTAGTTTCCATATAGGCAGCATAGCTAACTATCTAGTGTCGTACTGTGCATACCAATGCCTATTTTATGACTCACCCTAATGTAACACTCGTTAGCCTTTTCCAGCTGAACCAGAGCTCTGAGGCAGTTTCCTATGCTGCAGTATGACCGTCCCTCCATACCCTTATCTGCAGTCTCAACCGATATCCTTAGTCGCTAGTGGATTAAGTATACAGGTTAATACTCGCACAAGACATTTAGCTGCATATCAGGTAAATTTAATGGGAAATTGAACTATAATTGGCAATTATTATTGCAAGCTAAAACATTGACGATTTTAAATTTTGTTGGGGCTGATTTTCTGCAGAAATTTCCCCAAATAGTCCTGCCCTCGAGGCTAAAACCACACAATTTGTGACATAATGATTTCATAGATTTTCAGGCGTACCTTGCTGGGGACAGACCGCGGTCACTCACATGCAAATTTCAGGTTGGTGACCCTCACCTTGATTCGATTTATCAGCTACATAAAAGCTAGTATATGGTACCTAATTTCTGGCTAAAGTCAAGAAACCATGTCCATGATCCTGTATCAGCTAGGCTTCTGTGTTGTTTGGTAGCTCAGCCTACTAATTGCACGGGTAATAGTACACATGCGCTTAATCATAACCCGACGTGGCCTATGGTAAAGCAGCTCAAGGCTTGAACACTATAGGCTATCTTGTCGTATGCATGGTCAGGATGCGGTATTATTTTTCATGCTAGTATAAATGTACGTTCGCTGTCGAGATCTCTACATATCTAGTGCTTTTATGGCCATATTCTTACTCATTTTCAAGTTTATACGTTCCTGAGCCTCTCTTAGTGTTTCTAAAGCTAACGGTAACTAATTTGCATACTTATTCTATACATGTATCACCCTGACGATTTCCCATGCAGATGATTATAATTATTGATATATATACATGTATATATCACCCTGGAGTGCTGAAAGTACAGTATTACCCAATAATGTGCAGTGTGTATTGAATCACACAGAAATGTTATAATAGCTAGTAAATGCAGAAGTAAAACATTCGTATTATAACATTGCTCGTTAGATTGATTTTGTGCCTCAACATTAGTTTTATGGTGGCCAGTGCCAGGTGCTTTTTTAGATAATTGAATCCTCCTCACCTGCTCATAGTGGTCAATGGCTTTGTCTGTGTCCTGCAGCAGCTCGTACACATAACCCAGGCTGCCATGAGTCCGTGCTTCGGCTGACCTACAAAGACAATTATTGCAAGGCAATTAATGTTACTCATTTTCAATCTGTTGAGGCAGGTGTACAAAACTGCATACGGGTGTTTGTGTACGTATATATGCGCATTACTTGAGTAACTATTACACCTATACTCGACTATGAATTGAATGCTGAGTATAACGAGTACTACAAGCTGCACTGTGCTAATGCCTCTCGCCATGTTTTGCTTTTGCTTAAAAACTATTAGAGTGTTATAGAAGAGGTAATTATGGTTTGCTTTGTGTATATAATTATAATGTTACATTATTATTGTTAATACACAATTGATGAATTGAATTCCACATACCGTATAGCGCGAAATTTTCGTATATTTCGTGGAATGGCCTCTAAAAGTATTTCGTTGCACAATATTTGCGGAATGACTGCTTACCGGAACCCACTCCTTTAATCTTTGCAACGTTATAGCTAATTAAAGAACAATTTTCGTGGACTTAATTTTCGTGTAGGATTGCTAACCCACGAAATCCGCGCTATACGGTAGTAGAGGAGCTTAATTGCAACAGAAGCCTATCTGATGGGTTGATGAATGATCTTCAAGGACAGAAAGCAACTGCATGTTATTGTAGATTTACAATGTAGAAGCTTATGCATGTCAATAAACAAAATGGGGGGGGTTCAGAGAAATAGTTGTGTATCTACATGGTAGCATTGCAGTGTTTGGTGGCTTACCAATGAAAATAGTGAAAAGAAGAAGAGAAATTGTATTCTGTCTCAAAATCTCACACAAATGGGATTGAATGCGCATGCGCAGAAAAAAGGGGTGTATCCGCAATAGGTTAAAGTTTGCAATGGCTGCTGCAACTCTAGTACTATAGGCAGTACAGCTTTGCAGCTCTTTTCTGACTCTTGTAGCTAACAAAAAGCTAGCTTTAGTGCAAGGCTAACTCGAATAGAAACTTTGTGCGAACAGATGATGCTACGAAAGATTCTGAAGAGACTGCAACAGCCTTCACTGTAAGTAAAATTAGCCATAACCCATAACTAGAGAACAAAGCTTTAGTTTGCAAATCCACGAATCAAAAATCCAAGAGAACGTGGCTAGAAGCCTATAGAAGCTGTTAGTACTCGTCGCATTGCAACCGTCAAGCAGTTACAGCTGGAATACACACACACAGTCAGTTATCCCTCGTGCGGCTACGCCTCGAGGCATAATGAAAGTACCGCGGGTGCTGATGCCTCAGTGGATGTGTCAAAGCTACATAACATATAAAGCTACTAGCTATTGCTAATACACACTATAAATGATCAACCATGATTGATGGCCAAAATGATGAAAGTCGAAAAGCTAAATTTAATGGCTGCATCAGTAGAGCCTTAAAAGTTCTCTTCTCACTCTCGCAGCTACCAATAGCTAGCGTTCTAGTGCAGAGCTAACTACTAAGTTGAGTAGGAACACTCCCCTAACTACTAAGTTGAGTAGGAATACTCCATGGACAAGTTTTGCTAGGCACCTGAGGTAATAACATTCCTAGTAAGCAAAACTAGGCATAACTCGAGATTGAAGAGTATTTTGCAAATTCATGAATTGAAATCCAAAGAAAATATGACTATAAGCTTACAGAAACTCTTCATTGATCCTTGAGCAGCCACTCCTTTTTCTCTGATTGGACGAGGACGGGAGAAAAAGGACCGGTGACTCTGGGATACAGCTTTTGTCTCTACCAGAATTTAGTCTTACCACGTGATCCAAACATTGCGTAAAGTAGTAGAATTGCATAGCCTGCAACAGGTGCTTGCGGGTGTCTTAGCTACAGATTGAGAATGGATGCTAGTGCTGAAGATTGGATGAAGTAATAACGACATCAGGCATTCAGCTAGGATAATATAGTCATTTTAAGAGACCAGCAAGATGCAGGTTTTTGTACTCGAATTGAATCCAATTATGCGAAGGATATAAGTGAAACTTCAGGGCTAATTTTGTACAGTGCATGGTAGCTATATAGCAGGTGACATCCATCTGGAAGACTCTCTGGGCATGCTGTTACCAAGGGCGTATAAAAGAAGAGAGGGCTTGTCTGCATGATCATGCTGAGAGAATGTGAGACAAAAATGAGGTCAACTTTCGTTCTAGTTCCTGGTCGTAAAATGAACTGTAAAATGAACTATAGATCCAGTTAGGGTTGTCTGCTTGCCTTGCTTACTCACTTTCTAGCTAGCTTACGAGTCAGCTCTCATCACAGAGACATCCGGTTACTGGGTGGGGCTAAAAAATTACTGCATAATAGGCGTATTCTAGAATATAAGCGTATAGAGCTCTGCTATTGACCCATGAGCGCATGCGCTAATAATCCAGTTTCTACAGTATTACGTCATAGCATTCCTGAGATACACAAGCTGTATCCCAGAGTCACCAGTCCTTTTTCTCCCGCCTCCGTCCAATCAGAGAAAAAGGAGTGGCTTGCGAGTCTACACACACACACACACACACACACACACTACTGTATACGTTGCTTGCGCATGCGCTCCGAGCATAATTAGTATAGCATAGACAGACTATACATAAAAACACAGCGAGGGAAAGCAACTTTAATAAACAGGAACATCTGTATTTTCATGTGCGCAAGGGTCAAATACAACTAATGGTATAGAGACGTGCGATAGCTTTGTGACACATTGATCACATTACACTGTCATTAAGGTACCATTTCACAGACATATCACATACGTACTATATGGAAACAACAAATTAGTTACCATTCTGAATGATCAATTATCACACAAAGATGCCCATGCACTTTGTCCTATACTATAAATGTACTAACTTCCTAATTACAGTACATTAAAATAATGTGAACTACATGTACGTGCATGCTGATATTTACATCTGAAAGCTTACACACATGCCTGTGGTTTACATCGCTTGGTAAATTCTGTAGTGGCAACCACGAGAAACACCACTCACAATTACTGTATATTGAGTTTCGAATGGGTAGTATCATTTACGAGTACAGCCTGATTTTATTTCCATGCAACTATTGAACTGCATGCATACGCAATGCTTTCTTCTTTGCAAATATTTCACTTGAGATCTTACGCAAAGACTTGCAATTCGCCATTTAAAAATCTTGTATTCGAAACCCGTAATATTATGGTACCTCTTAACGATTCTGTTTGCTATCACAAATCATTACCATGTGTAACTAGTTAGAGCAGTTGAATTGCTAATCACTCGGCAGTTGTATATATATAATTCTCACAACCAGAGTGTTGTACAAATTATGTGACAAAAATAGTAGTATAATTATTTCAATGAACATGGAAACCTAGCAGCAACTAATAAAATGAAACTAGAAACTATAATTATACAGAGGAAAATCAGATCAGAACGCATGTATGGACATGCACAAGACTAGGATGATCATAGCAGAGTCAACAAAAGCCTTGAGTCTTCACCATGAAAACAAATAGTGCTTCACATGGCTGTATGGTCTAAAACCCCATTTTAAAAGCTACAAACCAAAGTCAATTAAGTGCCTTAGCTTTGCTCGTTTTTATTCAACACATGCTCTATAATATTATCTTGTTGCGTTGAGGCTATCCATGTTGTAAACGCGCGCTATAGCATTCAGGTGAGCAGACTCAGAAAACACAGACATACAGACAAACCAACCAATGAACTACTATGATAATCACTCATGGTTGCCTAAGTGCCTCGGGTTATAATTAACACGCATCTTTGACTTAAAATTGCAGGCCTACTATATCATTTGTCACACAAGTGGGAATGTACAAACACAAGATCACTCCTACTAAGGTCAATACTTAGTGTATTCATTGGAAACTCCTCCAAAGGATTCACTTACCCCACTTACCCTATGAATAATAATTTTACACTTACTTGTTTTGTGTTTCTCGGACATATTCAAGATGTTTCAAGAAATATTCCTCTGCCTTCAACAGGTGCTCCTTGGCCTCAGGTGACTGATTTAGTTTCTTTTCTCTTTGCAGTTTAAGGCGTCCAAGCGTAAGGTGGAGATCGCCGAGATTGTGGTGAGCTTTGGATCTAGAGCGATTGTCTTCAATTTTTTCGCTGATGTCTAGATATCGCTCATAGCAGAGCTTAGCTCTTTGCAAATAACCTGTTTTGCGATTGGCTATGCCCAAATTGCAGTAAGCCTGAGCTTGATTCCTCTCATCTCCAAGCTCGTTACAAATGGCTAGATCATGCTGGTGGCAAAGAGCAGCTTTCTCATAGTCTCCCAAATAGAAGTGTGCATTGCCAAGCAAGCTCCATAGCACACTAAGCAGCTGGAGATCATCTGTACCCAATTCTAATGCAGACTCGAGTAGCGGTATGGCTTGTTTGTGGTCTCCCTGTTTAGTGAGCCTCTCTCCCTCTATGGCTAACTCCTGACAGGTTGGCAAGTCTCTCGTCCCGCCGCCAATTTCAGAGTCAGCACAGGACGCAAAGCTCATCATAGAGATGCCATCAGCAGCAAGATCTCTCGGATCTATACCATCCAGTAGAAACGAGAGACTGGCCTTCGTGACACTCGGTTTGGCACGTTCCAGCCCAGTGAAATCTTCCGAATCACTCATGGTAGTCATAATAATTATCAATATTAAAGAAGCCTTTTCTAGATCTAGATTATATCTAGGTCCAACACCCACACGTACACTTAACTTACTCAAGCCAATAATTATGGGCGTGGCGATTTTTTTGCATTTTACATTCATGAATCATGGCAGCCGCCTCTGTTTAGACTCGCAAGCCGTCACTGTTGCAGGAGAACAGTTCGCCTGCAACAGTGACGGCTTGCGAGTCTACCTCTGTTTACGTTTACATAGTATCGCTGTGGTCTATCTCTGCTCTGCCCTTAGTCTCGCGAGCAGACTTGCCTAGAGGGAACTAAGACCTGGATCTCTGCTTCTGAGCAAAATGGGCAAAAATAAATGACCACTTCTGAAAAAGAGTGATAAGACTTCTTAGTTTTTGCTCGCTGGTCAGCAAAATTGATTTTAAGGGTGCATATACATTTTATGTTGTCATAATTTTGGAGACATTTCACCGTCATCTTTTGGTGTAGGCCTACTGTATTAAACATCAAATTACACTATATAGAAGTCCTCTAAAGATAATAATTATGGTTTGATGTTTACGTACAATATCATGCAGATCTCAACCACGCAGAATGGAACCATAGATTGAGTACTCTATCTATGATGGAACTGTGCTACTTGTATGTATGTTAGTATGTACATCTTTGGCAGTGTCGAACATGTGTGTGCGCATATACTCAAACTATGCCAGCATATATCAGTGGCGTGTACAATGGGGGGCTTTGGGGGCTTGAGCACCCCTCTGTCCTCCCAGACAACCATGCAACTAATCCTATCACAGTGGCGTAGGAAGCACGGGTGCTCAGGGTGCTGGAGCACCCCCTTATCTCAAGCTGCCTTACCTATTTGCTCCATGAAGTTCAGAACAGCTAGCTAGAAGTCGAGCTAGTAGCTATTAGTTATACTAAGCTAGCTATACTAGCATAGTTACGTACACAGAAGAAAGGTCAGCTAGATGAACCACATTGTAGATATCCTTAGGCCACTCCAAGTGACACTCTCTGAAGTTTTTCTAATTGCATGCGGGCGGGCGGCTTTTCTCATTATGTCATTATCAATTTCACCTTATGAATCTCATTATTTTGCAAATGAATATCATTATCACACTATTTTGTACCACATGGACCATTATGCGCATGCGTAGTAGAAATAATGGGATAGAAATCCAATAATGAGATAGAAATCCAAGAATAAAATCTGATGCGGGCGGTGGACCAGAAACCAGAGTATCACTTGGAGTGGCCTTATAAAGAGCAAGCACATTGTCAATCTGCAACAAGCAAGTACGTAGTCTCCTCTCATTTTTGACATCAATGGTAGTAAGTTTCCATGAACAGCTACTAAAGAGGGTAGCTAGACTATAGATCAAGTGTAATTGGATCCTAAAATAGACATGCTGTAGTTAGAACGTTCGTTTTAATCACTGCAAAGATTGAAACATTCCTCCGAAGTACAATGACACAATGCAATCTTTTTTTATTGTATATTCATACCCACTTAACAGATTTTATAGATTTAAAGTAGAGTAATCAATCGAATATCGGGCGGCACCTATTTCCGGACACGGCCACGCCTAACTAGAGAACAGCTGTGATCATTTATTGCCAGCAGTACATAGCAGGGGCCCCTACTAACCTGGACACAAAATTTCGAGTCGTATCATTAGTCGTAGTAGAAGCAAGAGCTCTTGAAACGCAAAATACGGACATACACATGATCATCCAATCTGTTGTATTCTCGTTTAGCCACTGCAGAGACCTCTTGTAAAGAGCAAACAGAACGATAAGTATACCTAAAGAAAGATAGACTACTGTGCTATACAAACAGCATCTAAACAAAACTCTTGGTGCTATACAAATTACACAGTTCAAGTAATCGTTGTAGTGATGGTTAAAGTGCGGACATCTTCTCTTCCATTGCTGCCTCCCTGATCACACTACCTCAGCAGATCAATTTCAAACACATGGATGGATTAAAGTTAGCTGATGAACATGTGCATGTGAAGGGCTCTGTACTGGACCTTTAGCTTGCTTTGAAATTTGTGAGTTACACTTACTTGGTTGTAATGTTTTTGTACACAGTGTGTAGACTCTACCAATCATACCAAACATCACATGACTAATGAAAAACACATGACTAATGAAAAATTATAAAACTAATGAACAGTTATATAACACAATACTGCAAAATGATTCACAAAAAAATAGATCTAACAGCATTCAAAACGGATTTCTTTGGCATTTTCTATAACAATTCCCACACATTCACAGTGATACCATTGCCCACAATTGTCACACTTCACCCAATCACCACTATCAGCATTAGTGCACCTACGGCTGATGCACAGACCTACACAAGAAACATTAACTTTAATGACAATGGGTGCATACAAGTGTGAAGGGAATACCTTGACTGCTCACAACACCAGTTTTAGTAACCTTCTGCGAGACTGAAATATGGAGCAATATCAAGTTTCTAATATATACGTTACTTTCTCACAACTTACTAGTCTTCCTTGGACGCCCAACATTGTGCTTGTTGATAGCCACAGACTCTGAGAGAAAATGATTTGTATAACTGTAGAGCTCAATGTCATGAGTGTGTGTGTGTGTAATACCTCGAGTGTTCATAGGACAAAGTGGAGAAACCCTCCGCAGCACTAATTTTAAGAAAACAAATATAAAGGTGTATACATGTAAAACTTATAAGTAAGTGTGTACTACTATTCTAAATTAACTGTAGCTTACCAGTTCTCGTTGCATTACCAGCAGTACTACAGTGTGTAACTGACACAGGCTCTGCAAAGATCATAAATTTACATTATGTACAATAACCAGACAGTAAGCACATGACGTGAGGCTAGGTGCAGACAGTGTGGTGCATATTTACCTCCATTATTGAGACAAAAATGGAACAGTGTATACAACTTACTGGTTTACCTTCAACTTCCTGTGATCTTGACCCACTATTCTCAGCTCCTAAATAAATTAATTAGACGTTAATTTTCAAAGCCACAATGTCTGCATGTATTTTTTAAACACCTTGACTATTCCCGGTTACTGTAACGGGTGGAGTAACCTTCCGGGAGACTAAAGAGAAGCAAAATGAAAAGTTATAAGTTTGTCCCCTCACAGCATATTTATACAACATACCCGTTTTCTTCGGGCGGCCAACAGGGCCTTTCTTGCTGTCTGGACCTTGACTGATGAGCCTGCCATTTTTCTTCGCAGTAGCTGACACAGGCTCTGTGACAATTAACGCATTTATAATTAACTACTACATGTCTGTAGGTTGGATCATGCTACACCAAGTAGCGATCATGAACCATTTAGTGCCTAATGATGGTATAATATACCTTCAACTTCCTGTGATCCAGTATTCTCAGCTCCTAAATAAATAAACGAGACACCTTAATAATTATTTCCAAAGCCACAATGTCTGCATGTATTTTTAAACACCTTGACTGTTCACAGTTGCTGTAACAGGTAGAGTAACCTTCCGGGAGACTAAAAAGAAGCAAAATGAAAGTTTATAAGTTTGTCCCACAGGCTTACAGCATAATTATACAACATACCAGTTTTCCTTGGGCACCTAACAGGGCGTTTCTTGCTGTCTGGACCTTGACTGATGAGACTGCCATTTTTCTTCGCAGCAGCTGACACAGGCTCTGTGACAATTATAAAACATGAAGGTCACCTACATGTATGCATTTAATTGGATCGCACAGTGTAATAATAACGTTAACTATTGGATCGTAATAATAACGCAACCATTGGATCGTAATAATAACGCAACCATTGGATTGTAATAATAACGTATAAACTATTGTATCATAATAAAGTTATTAATATGCAAATAGTTATTATTATGATCCAGTAAAGGTTACTATTATGATCCAATAGTTAACATTATTATTACACTGTACGATCCATATACACGTACATGTAGCTAGTACATGTGATCATGCTATACAAGTACATGTAGCGATTATGTACCATTAAATTTTAGTGCCTAATGGTTACATGTAAGTACAAATCAAATGTACATATACCCTCAACTCTTGACCCACTATTCTCAGCTCCTAAATAAATTAATTAGACGTTAATTTTCAAAGCCACAACGTCTGCATGTATTTTTTAAACACCTTGACTATTTACAGTTATTTTAATGGGTGGAGTAACCTTCTGGGAGACTACGCAAAAATGAAATTTATAAGTTTGTCCCCTCACAGTAAAATTATACAAAACATACTGTACCAGTTTTCCGTGGGTGCCCAAGAGGGGGAAGCTTCTTGTTGGACACAGACTCTGTACTGTTCACAGGACCAGGTGGTGAAACTTTCTGCGAGACTAAAATGGCGCAAAATGAACTTTCCAAAAACTACCCAATAATTTACCAGTTTTCCTTGAACTCCTAAGAGTATATTTACAGCTCTTTACTGATAACGGATCTGTGTGAATCATGTTGGCTTATCATGTATGCAACTGTACCTGTATATGGTACATGTATGCACACTCATTCACATATTCATGTGTGAGATATACCTTGACTGTTCCCAGGAACAGGTGGAGTAACTTCCTGTGAGCCTGAAATAAAAAAGTTTCTAATAAACATACTGTATAAATTAATTATGTAACTTTGTACAATTATAGTACAGCAAACATTTACATTGTAGCTCACCAGCTCTCGGCAGACAACTGCCAGTAGTATCAGGCACAGACTCTGTTTCACGATCTGAACAAAGCAGCATGTTATTATAGGGTACACAACTGTATTACAGAGTGAAAATCAAACACGCTGTATCATGAGTACATATTATATTCTTTACCTGGTCCAATAGATTCATCTCCTGAATAGCACCAACTATCAAAAAGGGCATCCACAATAGGATCACAATAATCATCTACAGTAATAAAAAAAACCAGTCATTATTGTGTTCGCAAATCCAATACAGCACATATAATATGTACATGTACCTGGTCCGAACGATCTTCTACCTTCTGAATCATCAGCATCTTCAAAAGCAGGAAACAAATATTACGTAAAGTGTATAATGAAGTGTATTGTACATGTAAGTACCTGGTTGAGGAGACACTTCTAAATCCGACTCACGCTCGTCAGTTTGTTTGTTACAGGTACCACCAGCTACATGTATGAAACAAAAATGTGTGTACAGTACGTGTACACTCTAGAGAACGAATGTAACGTTCCACATGTAACACACAAAACCCACCTTGTGGATGATACATTTCAAGCCATAGTTTATACCTTCCCTTTGGTGCAAGATCATAGCCTTCAAGCAGCCTCGTTTCAAAACGGTCCCACTCGTTGTCGGTGAAGACAACATCACTCTCAGGAACAGCTGCATAAATAATTATAAGCTATAATTATACGACCAAACATAACAGTACTTTGACTCACAGTTAGTCGATTCTTTGGGCAACCTTGCGGGTGTGAGAGTTCGCTTCTGTTTCTGTTTCTTTGCTTCTTGCTTCTGAAGTCTCTTCTGCTGAGCTTGTTTCTTCTTAAGTTCCTTCTCAAGCTTCATTTGTTCCTTTTGGTTAATAATCTTCAGATTTTCAGAACTTGTTAGCACCCGTCCACTGCCAACTGGCTTAGCTTGTTGGGTGTGCAACTCAGGCACCGTCACTGCAGAAAGACATTTCGTAACAGCAGTCTGTCGTAGAACACAGCTGTTTTTAGCAGGACTCTTAGCAGGGGAGTCACCATCAGAAGAGTCTGTTTCTTCAACACTTGCATCATGTAGATGTATAGATCTTGATGGACTGCAGTTGTAGAGTGGTATGAAATTAAGGCCTGTTTCCTGTGCCAAGCTTGAAACCCGATCCTTAAAATCAGCAACAGGTAGCCTAATTGCCTCTCGATTAAAAGGGACTATGCCTGTGCATCGAAATCCACTTATGGCATTAGCTGGGGTCATTGATGCAAACCATGCTTTGTTGAACAGCCGAGAAAACTCGTATCGGGTCACCATTTTTCCACCACTTTGTGCCATATAACTATGACATTCCTTCCTCCAGGCACGCCCAAAACAGCCCTTATCAAGGGGTTGTGTTAAATGCGTTGTATTCGGCGGGAGACAGAAGAGTATTACCTGCTCCGAAGCTGCAAGTCTCACAGTACTCGGCTGGTAATGGGTAGAATGGCCATCCATTATTAACAACACAGGACGCACTGGAGATGCATTAGGCAAAAATTGGCACTTAAACCAGTCTTCAAACAACACACTATCAATCCATCCATTTTTTGATGTTCCATACCTAGTTCCTGGTACTTCTCCATAAGTCCAAGCTGTTTTAATGTTCATTCTGTCAAATATAATCATAGGAGGAATGATTTGACCTGTTGCACTGACAGCTGAAACACATGTAAGCTGTGCTTTATTTCCGGTTGAGATTTTTATTGGGTGTTTTACACCTCTGACAGTGATGATTTTTGGAGGTGCAGGGTCGAGGGGCATGCCTGTTTCGTCCATGTTGTAGATTTGGGATGGGCAATCGAGTAAATCATTCTCTGTCAGCGTCTGCTCCAACAAGTCATAATAGCAAGAAATTACTTGGGGAGAACTTGCTACAGCCCTTGAGTATGATAATGGCTCTGCAGCACGTACAGCTAGTTCACCATGCCTCTTCTTAAACGAGGTCCACCACCCATCAGTGACTACGGCAGTTCGAAGTCCTTTTGTTTGAACAATGTTACGAACCAGTGCCAAAACTTCCTGTTTGGATTTTGCATAGCCCATTGATGCACAACCACAGAGAAAACTAACAAGTTCATTCTCTTCCTCATCAGTGAGGAGCTTTGGTGGGCCACTTCTCGCCCCAAACTTAACTCGTCCACTGACGCGATCCTGAAGAGTTGACTTAGGTACTCCATATGCCTCGGCAGCATCTCGTACTGAGAGCCCATCTTCAATATGTGCTAAGTATGCTTTATAGAGGGTACTTTCAGTCCATGACTTGTAAGAGGTTGGTCGTTTCGCAACTGTGGGTATATAAGACGATCGCGGTGGCGAGAGAGTAAAAGTTCTTCGTGCGACAAACACACGGTCATTCAAGCTGAGCTGAGCCATCAAACAACTGCAAACAACAAAAATATGCATATTAAAAACCAAAGGAATACTTTGTATCCTGTGCCTTATACCCACAACAGCAGGTTCTTGCAATTAGCCTACCACAGGTAAAGTGGCTGGGCATGAGACTATGTACGTTTAAATGTATGTGCAGAATAGCTAGCACTATATTTCTATTCAAGGGGCATACTTTTACACACGTGCCTGGCCTTAGGTGTGCTGGCATGCCAATCACATGCCCCTTTACAGGCTAAACTACACATATGGCCTATTACAAAGCTCTAGGCTTGAATTTGAAATTATATTCTCCGTTCCAATGCCTAAGAGCTCTGGTAGCTCAGTAGTAAGAGCATCTGACTATTATTCAGAAAGTCTCAGGTTCATGTAACAGTTTAATCATACACACTGTGTACAAAAACATTACAACCAAGTAAGTGTAACTCACAAATTTCAAAGCAAGCTAAAGGTCCAGTACAGAGCCCTTCACGTACATGCACACGTTCATCAGCTAACTTTAATCCATCCACGTGTTTGAAATTGATCTGCTGAGGTAGTGTGATCAGGGAGGCAGCAATGGAAGAGAAGATGTCCGCACTTTAACCTTCACTACAACGATTACTTGAACTGTGTAATTTGTATAGCACCAAGAGTTTTGTTTAGATGCTGTTTGTATAGCACAGTAGTCTATCTTTCTTTAGGTATACTTATCGTTCTGTTTGCTCTTTACAAGAGGTCTCTGCAGTGGCTAAACGAGAATACAACAGATTGGATGATCATGTGTATGTCCGTATTTTGCGTTTCAAGAGCTCTTGCTTCTACTACGACTAATGATACGACTCGAAATTTTGTGTCCAGGTTAGTAGGGGCCCCTGCTATGTACTGCTGGCAATAAATGATCACAGCTGTTCTCTAGTTAGGCGTGGCCGTGTCCGGAAATAGGTGCCGCCCGATATTCGATTGATTACTCTATATAGCAGAACAATTAATCCAGGTAAACTCATGCATGTAGATCTAGAATTAATTATTTAAATTTTGATACTGATAATTTTATACCAAATTTGCTCAGAATTAATCTCCGGGAATATAGAGTGCCAAAATTTTCCTGGGACTAGCCCCCGGACCCCCAGATTTGTAAAGCACCCCCTTACAAAAACATCTTCCTACTCCTCTGTATCACTCAGTAGCTAGCTAGCTAACTGTGCAGCTCCAGAGATACATGCAGCTCTATCTCACGGTTACAAGTAATGACCACGCCTAATTGAGCATGCGCAATCAGCATTGCCATTGCCATTCCAATGTTGTTATGTAATGCATAATAGCTGATCAAGATCCTCTGCACTCTCCCAGTCACCTCTTGCTCCACTGAGAGATACTGCGAAGCAATGACTAACACTAGAATGACTGGACATCCCCATTGCAGTGATTGACCAGTTTGCTAGGATGTACCCCAGGAGAATAGTGCATGGAGATCCTACAAGATAACTGACTCATAATTATGTCTTATTATCACACTATGCATGTATTAGATCCCATTTGAATGTATTTAGCAGGGAACTATGAGCTATAGTACCGGTACTATAGATTCTGGGCTACAAACCACAACATTATACATTTTGATACACATAAAATTATTGTAGCTAGATGCTTTGTGTAGTAACATAGTAACAGAACTAGAATGGAAGAGAGAAGCTCTAGAGTATTTTTGGCTTTGTTCGAGAGTAGTAGGAGCCGCTCGTTTCTTGGGCAGTGTGCTGTACTTTTTTGCTGCAAGGCTGCATGGGGGAGGAGCTGAATGTATGAAAGACGCGCTGCAATAAATGCGGGGGCATAAAATCGCGCGTGCTATGCACGCAGCCCCATTTTTTTCTGTGCTCTTGAGCACCCTCCTGCTTCAATCTCTAGAAACGCCCCTGTATATTATTATAACTTCCACTGTCACTATTATTTCATAATGGTTGGGTCATAATGTACCCAGACTACCCAAATGCACTATAGGGGTTGGTAGATTATCAGAGGAGGTTGGAAGGAAGTTGAGATCACGTGCAATTAAAGCTATATAATTATGTGCTGAGTCGGCGCTATTTTTGTGTCTAGTCAGCAGTTTCACAGTAGCTACTGGTCATCAAGGACATGGGCAGTCAGACTTCTTCCTCACTCTAAGCTGTACAACATTGATCACTGCACCTGCTTCTGATTTAAAATCTCTACTAAGATTTCTCCTAGCCAAAGTACTAGATCTAAGGAGATAAAGATTCTCTTCCTGGATTGAACAGGAGTCTGGCATGTAGGTGATCCTCTGGATCTTTTACTGCTCATCTCTAGCTCTTGATATCTTATGTATAACTAAACTGCTGACTAGACTCAAAAATAGCGCCGACTCAGCACATTTCTAGTTAGATTTCCAGTATAATCATCAGTAACGCACGCTCACCCTACAATGTGTTGAATTATATCACAACGACGTGATTATTAAGTCATAAAGAGTAATCATCAACGTTGTTATCAGTATCAGTGGCAATAGCACGTACTAACAAATGTTCAGGTATTTCTGAACCTCGAATCTTCAGTGTATAGCAAACCCTCTCAACCTTCATAAGACTGCTCTTGAGCACACTGGTTTTTCTGCCCATTTCCTTACCAATCGACCTCAATGACAGAAACCCACTGTACGTTGCCCTCATGAATGTTAGCATATTGAATGGGAGCTCTCTATCACCACAACCAACAGCATTAATACACAGACGCATAAGTTCTCCAGTCAAGTCTGCAATGCCCAACACATAGTCCACAGGGTCTAAGGGAAGACATAGTATAGCCTCTTCTGAACCCAATTGTGCACCAGTAGGTTCACACAAAAAACTCTCTTGTTGAACTTTAAATGTTAGATAGGATTGAACTTCCTCCATTGTAACTAGGCGTCTCTTGCTCAAGAAAGTAAGAAAAGCAATTGCTTCAATGAACTCTTGCAGTCCAGGTGAAAAGGCAGTATGATGTTTTCTTGGGTCTTTTTTTTCATTTTCAAGTATTATACCTTGAAGAAGACATAAAATTTCACTTGATATTTTTTTTCTTGCTTCTGAAAGAATTCTTCCCTTTAACGCTTCATTTCCTGATATTCGATGAAGTGCAAATATGACCCTTTTGCTTTGAATGGTACAGTCTCTGCTTAACTTCACCAATCTCTCATGCTTGTCATACTTAAAATCTAACTCGTGTTGAAACTCCAAAAAAATTTCCTTGTACGGAGATGAAGGGATCTTATCTTCTTCACATTGGCACATTGTTTCAGGTTCATGCAGCTAGCCTAGCCCTAGCCTAGCCCTGCTCGACCTCTGTTTGACCTTTAAGACTTGTAGTCTAATTAACTCTGATCTTTGGTGGGTGTGTCTTTTTTTAGCTTCTGACATGATCTCTACATTTAATAAACTTGCAGATCTCAGTTTAGACTGAACATGGTCGTGGTGGTTTGTCTTCAGAGGAAGAACAGTGGTGAAGAACTGCCTGTTCCTGAAGGCGAAACAGCTGTGGGGAGAGGACCGTTCTTTAAGGTACTTACACTTTCACTGCATTATGTATAATAAAACCTCGATCGATTTAAGGCTACATTCGAGCTCAGGGCAATTTCTGACCTCTAAAACTAACGACAACTGCGATGACAAATTTTTTAAATGTTACGCCCTAAATGAGAGCCATACCCTAGCTTCGATTATTGCTGATCATGTGATCTACAGCCAGTACTTTAAATGATTATTGCACAGCAGTGAGTTGTTATTGCACACCTTTTTTCATTGTGATTCATCTTATTGCCATCTTAAAACTTAAATCAAGGTCTCACTGTAAATGTGCCACATGCAGTCGTAGTCTTGCGAGCAAGGTGTATTGTTGGGGGAACATTTTGGCAAGGGCTACGAAATCAGTGCAATAGTGAGTGACCAGACGTTTTTCCACCAATAGTACGGTCACAATAATAGGTCACACTCGTGAGAGCACAATTTTAAACTGCTCTGACTGTTGGCCGGGAAGTCTATCTTATCAAATGTACATACTAACTGCTTGCAAAGTCATGAATCCTTATCTTAAGTGACTGCATGAGCATAATTATTATACATGTACAATATGCTTTGCCAACTAAAATTGATCAGAGAAGGTAACGACATCCGTGACGCGCAGGAAGTGTTTGAACCTCACATACGTTATTATCAGGTCAATTTTTCTTCGCGTGTTACCTGCCAAAAAGAAGCACTGTGTTATTTATATCTGCCAGAGAAGACTGATTCGTGCAGGTTACTATCAGCTTATGGTAATTTAACCGTTTGCTCATGAATATTCTTATACATGTAATGAAACTATAAATGCCATATGATAGTTTTATAAGTTAGCCTTGCACTAAAGCGCTAGCTTTTTGTTAGTCAGAAATGAGCTCTTAAAGCAGCTAGCTATTAGTATAGCTATTTTATGAACCTGACCTCTTTGCAGATACCCTTATTCCTGTGGATGTAATGCATATGCGCGCTCATCCCCACGTTGTGAGTGAATCCAGATCCTAGCTGGCAGAATAACTTTTTCTTGAGGTTCTGGTAAGCCATAAAACACGACAATGATACCATACAATAGATGCATGTACACAAGTTTTTTCTTCTCAGCCATAGATATACACTTTCTGTTGTTGCAATCAACATTACATACCATTACAACATCATTATATACAAAGCGAACTATCTCTTCACCTCTTCTACATGTAATAGTTTTTGAGCGAAAGCAAAATATGGCGAGAGGCATTAGCACAGCGAAGCCTTGCAGCACTCGTTCTAAATCTTCAAAACATCTTCCAGTGGATGCTTTAAGCGATCATCAAGTTACTAGAAACTATAATTTATAGTAGTCATTTTAAACTTCCAAAAACATAGCTCTCTATTCTTGCTCTTATTACGATGCTTTTCTTACCATTCTGGAGGGTGGCTCGAAGCCTTTTTTTCTTTCCAGGCCAAGAAACTCTCACAATAATTATGTAGACTAACTCTACTTAAAATGACAGTCAGAGCCAAGGAAAACAGCTTCTTGTGAGCTTTCAGTAGCCTCTTTTCAAAATATCTCCTCGAGCCGCCCTGCATATTATAGTGAGACTGTACTTAAGCTATGTAGTAAAAGTGTATATTTGAGCCATGAAATGACTACTGCATTATTTAAGCTAGCTGGACTTCCAGCTCATTCTAGTTGCTTACGGTCACTAGCTTATGAATAATTAACGAGCAAACAGTTTCCGTAATCAACCATCGTTTCAGCTTTAGAATCTTCAGGAGGGATGACTGGAGTTGCCATGAGTATCACTTCGTTTGATGTGCTATTGAACTTTGACCCGGACTTATAATAAGGAATGTGGTGCATCACGCCTCGCAGATATCGTACCTACTCAGGGCATTAACACAACAATTTGAAATACTGGAATCTATCGCTAAGGAGTGCAGCTCTACTCTTGATAGGATTGACACTAAGCACGTGACCAACCGTCAGAATGGCTTTGGTTGGGCGAGCGTAGCAGGTAGCTAACAGTCAATCGTGCATAGTGCCTAGACAACAGTCACACCATAATAGTTACAGCTGGAAACATTTTAAAGTACCCTAAAAAGTGATATTTATACGCACATTTTTGGTGTCACAGGTGACTGATAAGCGAGTATCTCGACTTCATGCTACTTTGAGGCTTGAAGATGGAAAACTGGCCTTATGTCCGGTACTTAATTGTCAATACGTACTGTTGTAGCAGTGAGTTTGGGAAAGCATGTCACATATACTACATAGTACGTGCTTATAACATGCAGAAACACAAGAATCCATGTTTTTTCAAGGGGCCTGAAGAGACGTCCTACAAGGTGCTGCCGAAAGATAATTGGAAAGAACTAGTTCATGGAGACAGTTTCTCCTTGCTTCCTGATGACCTTGTGTTCTCAGTTGTATACAGGGAGAAAAGCAAAAAAGAGGAAAGGTATACCTGCATGCTCTGCATGTAATTTGTCTAGAGATTGCTTCGGAAGGTACAGAAAAACTTGCATGTACATTGTTAGACCAATATTTTTATATTATTATAATAGTAGAAATGGGTATGAGGTATCTAATGTGTTATAGTGTCCCAAATCCCGAGGGATGAGGGACACTATAACCATATAGATACCTCATGCACATAGTCTATAACTGATTTAGATCCCAAAACCTATTGGCTACTAGAAATGCTATAGCTTAGCAACAGTCAACCTATATAAACGCCAACCTAGCAACTGCATCATTTCTTTTGAAATGTCCGAAGCCATCTTTGCGTCTCTGCTAAGAATAGTTCGAGTCTGGCCTGTTCCACCGTAATGTAATGGACGAATGTATATAATTCTAGCTCCACCCACAAAACCGAAACATCCAGCTTCTCCCCCCAGCTTTGCAACCAGGAAGCGAGCCGTTCCTACTGCAAGCAAGCCCAGAAAATGAGCGACAAAATCAAACGAAGAGACCTAAGCTAGAATCCATGCAGCGCTTCTCTAGTAAGTGAAGCCCAACTAACCAAGCTGTCTATAAAGCCTTTTGTTCTTAAGAAGACAGAAGATGCAACTGTGGTCTCTTAATTAGAAACTTCCATTGCTGGTTGCAGAACAGAAACAGGACCAACTGGAGAAGTGTCCTGAAAATCTACGATACCCAGAAACTCTACTATATTGGCTTGCAGTGTTTTTAGTCGAGACCAGGAAGGTCAGTAGAAATCCTACCCTCCAATTACTACACATAAAATATTATTATGTCAGGCCTCGATCATAATTTGATACATGCAAAGTGTTGATGCACAGAGGTGTCCAAACTTTTTTGCCAAGAAACAATGACGATTTTGTCACTCTTCAGAATCATTAGTTATTACAGTCATGCATCGTAAATAATTTATAATGTTGTACTTTGTAGCCCAGAGCAATCTATAGTAGTACTGGTATCTATAGCCTTGCTAAATACACTCAAATGGGATCTAAACTTCAGGATAGCAGTGATTCAGGATGACAAAATCCTAACAGTTGGAGACTCCACTGACTTCCTTGATGCACTGTTCACAACGGATGATCACAAGACGACAGTTTCAGGTTACCCTTCACACAAGCCAATAATCACTGACAGCAAAGACGATCACAACTATGAAACGAATTTAACTGTTGAAGTCTCGTCCCAGCATGGCAGTACGGGTAAAAGCAGGATTCTTCCCAGCTGGCTGTCAGGGCATAATGTTACGTCTCAAGAGTGCGTTAGAAAAAAAGCCGATAGAAAAGTTCGTCCTAGAATTACGGTTAAAAAGAATAATGAGGATAATTCCTCACCTCCAATTAAGGTATTTGTTTGTCATAATCATGTAATTCTGTACTTTGTACCTTTGTGGCGCCCCAGAAATTTGCCAGAACCGCTACTAATCCATCATCTATGATCGATGATCCATCTATCTACAAAGAGGAATGTAAACCTGAGGAGATTGTGGTAACAAGTAGTGTGCTCCCAAGGAAAGTCTCCAAGGAGGCTAAAAAGAAAGGTGTTTCTAAACCTGTTCCAGTTTGTCCATATGGAGCTACCTGCTACAGGTATTGGCATTGTTGTATTTATAAAGTAATAGTGATAATTACTTCTTGGTATCACCTCTGCCATGACAATGTAATAGGCTCCAAAGCCAGGCGCTTATCTTGAATAGTGCTAGCTGGCTGCTACAATTATACTGACTTCAACAAACCACACCATTCAAACTAAATCCTATGAGAACACAAAAAATGCATTGAAGACGCATTGATGCTTGCTTTCCCCTTCTCCAGGAAGAACCCAGTCCACTTTCGACAGTTCTCCCACGACGTTTCTGCAAGCTTAACGTCGGCCATTGTGGACAATGTCAGTAGTGATGATGAAAAGGAATATCACAAGCCCATCTGTCCCTTCGGCAAAGAATGCTACAGGTCAGCACTAGCTTGTAATCTACCACACACACACAGAGGCATGATACTGTTTACACGCTCAAGTGTCTGTATGGTTATACGGATTGTCGCAGGAAAAACTCAGTACACAGGCAAGAGTACACACACTCAGACCAAATGCCAAAGAGTAAGAGTGCGTGTTTTGTATATAATTATGTCTTGGTTAATTATTAATAACTTTTACATGTGATGACAGAGAAGAAAGAAAATAGACGCAGCAAGAAAGGTATAGTTACTTGGAATTACAATGTTACAGTAGTACTATAGTGGGGAGGGGGGCAGGGCCGCAGGGGTGAACCCCCCCAATGTTGTAGAATAATGACTAGACATCATCATCACATACCGTATTACAAGAATGTTTTGCAACCACATCAAACATTTGCGAATTTTGATCAATTCTACACACGATCCTTGCCAGAATGCAATATAGTTAGATCGCAAAGGGTCAAATTTTCTGCTGATTTGGCTCATTTGCAAAGGTTTTTCACTCACAAAATATTCTAGTAATACGGTAATTGACTATACATGTAATAAAGTAGAATCTAGCTGCTGTCTATGGTGTGTAACTACAGTGATGCACTAGCATACGAACGTGGGCATGGCCATGCTTGTGGCGCGCACCTAATTTTTAATCCTAGATGAAACCCCGATGACTATAATTTTATTTAATTATTGATGAAGGAGCTATAATTATAGTCAAGTTATAATTATAGTTGTGGACCCCGGGAAATTTGTGGTCTGAGGTATAGGGAAAATTATTAATCTACTGAAGCTGAAGGATAGATGAACGGAAGACGTGCTGCAACGTCTGCTGAATACTTTTAGTCTAGAATTATATACTCCCTGCCTCTGCATCAGATCGTGTGCAGGTCAGGGAATTTATAATTGTTCGTGGCAAAAGAGGTGGAACATAATAGGCTGACCGTTTCTTTTTAGGTTGCTAACGAGTTACTCTCGTGTTATATTCCTGAAGCTACTCTACATCCTGTCAAATATTATGTTTCACCCTCTAAATTCGTTCTGTTCACCTATTATATAATTATAGCGGGTGGTTGCTCACTGATGTTATGCTATACACCTGATCGATGCAGGCAAGTGCAGTATACTAAGTGGAGAAAGTGATGATGATGGTGAACCTAACACGTATGACTACAATGACAGTTTCATCGACAACTCAGAAGAGGATGGAGGTACTGTACTGTACATACATACAACATGTAGTACCCTTTAAAAATATACTTTGCATGAATTGTTGTTAATTGTTGCTCTAGGTGATGTCAGCAGCTTTGGTAGTAACTCTGAGGATTCTGATTGGTCGCCTTGTGTAAAAATGACAGACAGTGAGAATGTTGAAGAACTGATATCGGAAACCAAATCAACAAAAAAATGAAATGAACTAAACTTAAGTTTTATTCATTGTATTTACCACATTACTGGGTCCATCATGTTCATCTCTATTGTAGTGCCCTGAATATGGCAGGCAAACAATTGCGATTTGTGTTATAATTATACAGATAAGGTTTACTAATACCTTTCCGGAATAAGCTTTTGTCGAGCCTTATAGAAAGCTAAAATGTCAGCATCAGCCTTAGGATCTCCAGTCAAGGGAATTGAGTCCCTAGTAACCGACCTACAGTAGTGTGAAAAGCCAGCAAACATACAAGTGTGTCTCAATTGTAAATACCTGAACTGGGAAGCAACCTTAATCTTGTCATGATCAAACAGCTGCCTTTGCTGAGTGAGAACATTGTCCATTTTACTGCAGCATGCATGATTGTGACAGTAAGTGAAAATACTGAATTTTGGTGATTATTAGTTTAACAATAAGTATTCATTGACGACTATCCATATGCAGGGTTCATCTAGTGGGGGGGGGGGGGGGGAACTAGACCCAACATTATATACCTAGATACGGTCTTTTGCTACATGTAGCTTTGCTAGAGGATGATTGGTCATCATCTAGTCTTATACAATCTCGCTTTTGTATATTAGTACATGTGGTTTCTAGTTTTCAAATCAGCATACCAAGTTACATGGAGTTGCCTGTCAATTAGCACATTGCCAGGAGTACATCGCTAATAGGCACCGATATAGGGGGGTGGTGACCGGAAGTGGGTGTTGCATCAACAATTTCACGCTAACGTGTCCTTCCTTTCAAGTTCCCCCCCAAACTTAAAATCCTAGCCTGACATGCATGCATGTGTTCGTGTTGTATAATTATAATTATCTCATAAGTAACTTTTAACTCATGTAACCTACGGTTCCTTAATAATTGTCCCAGAAACGGCATTTTCATAATCATTATTAATAGGGAGCATAGCAGCAATTAGCTGTTGTGTTTGTGTAGAGTGTGTCTTGCGCTGTGATGAGGGTCTTTTGTGTCTGGGTGCATCCCGTGATGCTGCCAAAGTAGTGGGCATGGGCGGTGTACTGGTTAAGGGTGGGGTACGCCAGGCAGACTTGACTGATGTTGAATTTTCGCCCTATAATTATCATATATAATGCAATTCCTAAGCAGCTAGAACAATACATTGTACGTTCCCACCTTTTGTTGCGCCGTTTGTTGGTCCCACCACTGCTCGAAGTCCCTCTGAACCTGTAGCTTAGCTTTCTCATGAAGGTGTTGAACGTGCTCTATCTCAGCTTTCAAGTCTCGCAACTGGCCATACATCATCTTGAAACTACGGTGAAACAATAAACGCAAGCTGCTAATGAGATTTTACACCACAACTAGTAATAGTCAAAAAGCACCAAAATTCGTCACGAAGTCCTTCACAAGGCTATATGTATGATGTAACGCCGTAACTAAATATTTATGTCGGATGATGATAATTATGGTAACATAATTATGACGTGTTGAGCTTTCTAGTCTCCCCCCTCAGCTTTAGAAAGTAAGCAACCTCCCAGAATGGACAGCCACACACAAAAATTATTTGCTGAGATAGCATTATTTCGTGAAAACCTAGCTGTAGCTCGTCCCTACAATGTTTTGACAGCTTGTATGTTTTGACAGCTTGTATGGGCAGTTAGCAAAGCTCCATGATTCATTGTAGCAGGAATGACTCATAGATCATACACGTGGTAATCGAAACCTCTCAATGAAGACCACCTCTCTAAAACGGCCAAAAGGCTATTCCTCCAATGGTGTCTGATTTGGAGGTTCCACTGTAGTTTCATTACGTCCCAATGAATACCAGAATAACGACTACCGTATAGCGGGAAATTTTGGTGGGGTACATTTTTAGAGGCAGAGCTGGAATAAACTTCCACGAGCCATATTTCACATGCAAGGCTATTGCTGAGTGTGGTTTCCTGGCATTGAAACGCGAATATTAAAACCCCCAACGAAAATTTCTGTTGAGGACTCTGGAGACAAAATTAATAGTGAAAATTTGCACCAGCGAACATTTCCCGCTATACGGTATATGCTTCATTCATCCCCCTCCCCTCAATGGTAGAGCTCTCTTGCGCAGGGAATCGTCGAAATGTTTTAGGATGAAAACACCGTAACAAATCACAACAAAACAGAAAACATAAAAGCTTGTGTGTCATAGTTATTACCGTATAACGCAAAATTTTCGAGGCACTTACATTTCGTGGAATCCCTTTTAAAAGCATTTCGTTGCACAATGTTCGTGGGATGACTGCTTACCGGAAGCCATGCCTTTAATCTTTGCACGTTACAGAAATAATTAAAGAAGGACTTAATTTTTGTGTTGGAAACAGCGAAAATTAAGCCTCTTGAAAATGTCGCGCTATACACGGTGACTGATAATGTACTTTCGAAAATCAAGCGCTATACGGTATAAACCTGAGGTGTGCATTTCTAGGTATGCCAAAGCACTGCATTTACAGCAGTATGGATAAAAGCGGGACAAAAACTAACAAGCAAACTGTGCAGTTGACTACAGTGTGACAACCAAGAATGCCTTTTTTTTTACATTGTTTGGTGCTGGTGCGTTCTTTGTAAGTAGCGGTGTTTACTGTGGATACCACCTGTTACAAGATAACTGCTTGAATGTGAGGACCGCCGAAAATACGTTAGGGATAGAACTGAGGGGTGAAACATGTGTTAGTTGTCTGAGAGAAAAAGGCCCAGCTGAGGCATGCAGAGATTCGGTCAAAGGAGGTCCGACACAATCACGTGATACATGTATTTACTTTTGCCACTGTGTTCAGCCATTTAGAACACAGAGAATTTAAGCAACAACTTTAGGCTTTTGCTACTTGTGTACAGTACTACATCTGCATTGGAAACAACTGCCTTCTGTACTGCACTTCTGTACTGCACAAATATTATAAACGAACTGCAGTACTAACCAACCACAGTACTACATCTGTCCTGAACTAAAGGGCGACTTGGATTCGAGACTAAGTACTCTTAATGGCGTAATTTCCTGTCCTACCTCCTCTGAGATTCGGTTACGGTGAACTCTAATTATTCATTGACAGGAAATGAAAATGCTTATTAATTTACATGCTTCTATCCTTAAGATTATTCATCAAGCCATCAGATAAAACATCTGTTCTAAAGCTTTTGAGCGAAACAAAACATGCCGAGAGGCATTAAGGTTACGATGCAGTGTTTGCTCATGAATTATTCCATTTTGTTTTTGTGTGAAAGGAAGACATTGTTTCTATTATTTTATGTGTCTATATATTTGCACTACTCTAGCTATTACAGCGCTTGCTAACTACCATATTTTTCTATTTCTACACTAGCCTCAATTCCAGGCCGCATTGAAGATGGCCTTGTAAAGGAGGCTACTTCTACACGAGCTAACTCGATGACTGTTCATTGTTTTGAAGAAATTGTTTCGAGCCGCCCTGCCCCTTTCCTCGTTTAAATAGATAATTGCCTTACTCAATATCTAGCATATAAAATGACGACTAGTGTATACAGTCAAGACAAGCTTGATTTACTACTGATGATTACTGCGTGGGGGCGAACACTGCATCGTAACCTTAAGCACCGCGGTGCTTGTAACGTTCATTAACACAAGTGATCCTCACTTTGACTTCTCCCTCTCTATGCTACACTTGAGCTCTTCCTCCTTTGGATCAGGGTCCTCTGTTGCAGAACCATCCGTCAGCCCTGGAATTGATCAAGGTATTTATAAAAACTACACACTCACCCTACATTGTAATTACCTTTAACACCACGAGAAATTCTCAGTTTTTCTGTTTTCCCTTTCAGTTTATCTACAAAGACAACACGGTACTAGAAAATAATGACTTGATTGATTTAATTCTTACTAATGATGAGTCTACAAGTGTTCACTCTCTCCCCCAAAGTTTTGGCTTCGGCATACCTGAGAAAAAACGATTAACTCAGACAGAAATAGCACAAACCTATTGTATACATGTGCAATAAGTCAATGGTATAAGTACTTCATAAATGCAACATTTAAGACGTAGCATATTGCTCCTATGCGCACATCATCCTAAAAACCGATTCACACAGGGTTAGGGCTACGCTATTTTAAACTTACTTCGTTTTGAGGACCTTCTTATGTTTATCCATTGCTCTCATGTCAGCGAAGTTTTTACGAAACGTATCGAACGCTTCCTGTCTGGCTTGAGACAACCCTGAAAAATCATGATTAAGAATACTTAAACAAAGGTACCTATACAAACAATTTAAATTACTTGTTTTCATAGCAGATCTCCATTCAAAGGACTCCTGACTCTGTCTAACAAACACATCTTGTTCTTTGGCATGGACTCCTGGTTCAAGTTGTACAGGGCCAATTGGATCAAGAATGGTACTAGATGGCCTCATTTGTTGACTACCAGACCTCTTGAGAGAAGCTTCTGCATCTGCTGTTTTACGTTTCTCTTGTTTCAGTATTTTGAGTAGAACACTGATCTCATCATCCCTTTGTCTGAGCAGGTCCCTGAGTCCCAGCAGCCCAGTGTTCGACACCACCACGTTTTGTTGTATCTCTGAATTTGGATCTTTAGAGGATGCACCGACTGGACTGAAAAGAAAGAGAGTTATCTAGACGTAACGTGTCTTAAACGCATTGATAATCACAATTATGATACACACATAATTATGTGTATTACCTAGCTGTTGAACCGTCGTCAACTACACCAGCACAGTCTTTTCTCGCCTTCAGGATCTCTGCCTAATATAGGTTGCACAAAGAGTTTATATGACTGCATGTGAATACAGACTGACCCTGAGTAGGCGGAAATATAGCTGTATCATCCTCATGTTTCCTGCCACTACCAGTTGACACTCAGGACTGGTGTCGTTAATAAACTGCTCCACAAGCTGTTTGCATCTGCATAATAATTATGGTGGGGATGCCCTCACAACATTACAGTCATTAGTACAAATGCATAAGACCTCTCTGAACTAAGACTTAGCAATCTGAACCCCCATTATGCAGCAACTTACTTCTCCTTCTCTTCATCGGTTACCTCGTCAGTCCTTTGCTCTCCTGTAGCCAGGGATAGCTCATCCTTGAGATCCTGGATCTCAGCCTTCAAACGAGCAACCATCTGCGACAACAGAAGTGTACACAGGTGTTGGCGTTACATTCGAGAAAAATCAGCCTGATGATGAGCTCACTATGCTGTTTATCAACAATTTTTAAATCAAGAGAGACTTAATTACATGTCTGGGAATACATGTACACCAGTGATATGTACTACCGTAATAACTCATAACCGGACAACAGAGAGCCATGTGACCAGAAGCTTGTAGAAGCTCTTACACTTGCACTTCATTGATTATTGAGCAGCTATGTATATAGCAGTTTACATACAAATTATACAAACACATGCAGACAGACACATACAAAAACACACTACATGCAGTATACCTTGCTTGCATGCGCAACCGAGGCATAATCAGACAGAAAACCACACTCATTTTCATAAACTGGCTAGCTACTGTGTTGACGGTTAATTGTCCACAAAAAGGCGTAATCAAACAGGAAACCACACTCATTTTTATGAACTGGCTAGCTACTGTGTTGACGGTTAATTGTCCACAAAAAGGCGTATGTCAGAGAGGATCACATCGATTCATCTGCGACTGCCTACGATTTTTGCATGACATGAAACATAATGTCTAATTCTGCAATGAAATCAGTAGAATGTGCAAGATCAGGGCTAGAAGGAAAGCCAGGAAACGTAGCTAGTGCATTAGTTGACTAGGTTCAAAGACAGGGCAAGAGTTTAGGACAGGTCAGAAGCTCACATGCAGCATTAGCATTAAAGAAGCTACGTGTACGTATAATATTACTATCGGACAGCAAAAAAAATTATTTTGGAAATTGTCCAGGTATAATTGGAACAGATTTTTATAGAGCATGCAAAGTGTCCGGAATAATTAGAACAAGCAAGCAGATGCATGCGAGCTAGCTAAGTTTAATAGAACAGGGTAGGACTGAATAGTTGCACTAGCTACTCAAAGCTATCTAACTGCAGCACTCTAAGTCTTTAATATTTGCCGTCTATGAATGGTAACTCAACTTCAGAGGAGGCTGGAACCACTTGACCTTAGCTAATTAAGGTCACTAATTGGATTTATCCAAACTTCTCTTGCAGACTACTTCAAGCCTAGTTTTTTAGTGTCTGTCAGTTTAAAACGTTATTTTTCAGGGGGGGTCAAATTTTATTTTCGCCAATTTTGCTCAGAAGCAGAGATACAAGTCTCAAAGCCAGCTATGCAGTGACCTCGAGAACAAGCCGCTCATGATATCGAGGCTAGTACAAGAGCAAGACTTTTGATAGAAACAGTTGAAATACAACCCGAGTACGGTAAAAATTAAAATATTCGCGAGCGCGAAATCATAACGCGGAGTGTTTCACCCGTTGACACAGGGCGGCCTGGTCGTTTCCAGTCCACTTCCTTTTCAATCTATGATATAATCCAGTGCATTATGCCATAATTATAATGCAGTGCGATATATGGTAGCCATGGCAGTGATGCAACATGCCATATACTAAGCACTGGATTGCTTTGATCTGCCCACTCACTGGGGAACAAAATAGCCATAACACAAACTCAAGAATGAAGCTCAAGAAAACAGTGGCTAGAACCTACCTATAAATTTACCAAAACTCAATAGTTGTACTAGCATTTAGAATTTACAGCTTGGAATACTGACAAACGACAGCATGCAAAAAAACAGTGGCTAGAACCTACCTATAAATTTACCAAAACTCACTAGTTGTACTAGCATTTAGAATTTACAGCTTGGAATACTGACAAACGACAGCATGCAAAAAAACAGTGGCTAGAACCTACCTATAAATTTACCAAAACTCAATAGTTGTACTAGCATTTAGAATTTACAGCTTGGAATACTGACAAACGACAGCATGCAAAAACAGCTTGTAATAATACTTTTGGCAGGCATTAAACCATGCATCAGAGTTTTCCTCACACAATTGGCACATTAAATTATGCCTACAGGTCGCAAATACCACAGATGTTGTTGGCTAATACCGTATAATCTGCGCATGCACCTATAGGGAAAAGAGCAGGCCTCTATGCGCCTATTATCCAGATGCGCTTACAGAGATTAACCACGCCCATGACGTTTCAATGAAGCAAATCTCTAGCTCGATCGTTTGTCTGCAAGAAGTCTATAGTCATATCTGACAGCAGTAACACAACTACCGGCAGTGAAAGAGACTTAACATCTATAAAGAAGTGTGGAGACCAAGTTGTTGAGCAGAGAACTGTGCAGAAAACCATGCGCCTTTTATCAAGCTCTTGGTCTGCTAACCAGTATGCGCTTATTAGTTAATGTGTGCTTATTAACCGGTATCTGACCAGAAGAATGCTGGTGATGGGTCTGGATACTAATTTAAACACAACGATCTAGACCCTATCCGCCAAAAGGCTACAAACGATCGTTGCCTTTTATACTAGTTCAGTTGGTATGTATACACTGAATGGGATTGCAGCTAGACGCTACATAGCTGTAGTATCCTGAGCAGTACTGCAGAGGAAGTGTACTACTAGTCCCCTTAAACAACTACGTGTAGTACAGGAACACATTGTTAAGTTGTTTTACTTATGCCTCGGTGAGCACGTCGCTGGTGTATAATAAAGCTGTAAAGGTGCGTGTGTCATGGCACCTCATAGTGGTTTACGTTACCAGCTTAGGGTCCAATTCTTTGTTGAGAGTGGCCTCATTCTTGACTAGAGCAACTCGCTGGGAAAACCGACATGTAGAGATTGTCTCCTGCATACGGACAAAATAAGCGACAGATGTAAGAGGTTGTTTCTTTGACCGAATCACTCACATGAATGTTTTTATTCTCGACAGAACAGGTAGCTATCATTGTAGTCATGCAGTTGCCGCCCAAACTGCAGAAAAGTTGAGAACACATACACACTGAGTACGTGGAAGTTGTTATAAATGTCTTAATTATGAGAATCCTATCTAGTGTTGGGACAAAAAGAGTTGTTCCACATAAAATCGTTTACAGCTCGTTTCCCTGAAGTCAAGTACAGCTATGGTTGAATACACACAGTTAAGTGGACAGAGGCAATAATAAAACACCTGTCTCTGAGGACTGAAGTCAACATTGAGTTCCGGTACGGGATGTGTGTTCTTGACTTCTCAGAGAGAGCAACAATAACCTGAGGCAAAATTATTACCATCACAATGCATAAAGCAAACTTGGACTGTCATACAAAACTAACCTGTTCCAGACAGAGCAGAGAAAGATTGATGTACTTGGCCTCGTTGAGCAGGGTTCCGCTTACTCCGGTCTTACCAACCCTCTCAGACCTGTAAGCAATGTGTATTCAGTGCATGTGCAGTGGCACAGAACATAATTATAAACTGACATCTGCATTTGATTTAAGTTGAGAAAGCCAATTGGAGGTTAATGTTGAAATCATGGTGTGGAGGGTCGCATTAAAAGAACATGCACTATACAAATAGTAATTGTTGACACAGCTGCTGCAACTTTTAAAATTCCGAAAACTGCCGAAGGTGTCACATGTTTGGAGGGTTACCTTACATCGAAAGTATACAGTATAAACTATAAGGGATGTAAATACTAATTTTGTCGTTCAATTGTAAGCAAAAAAATTATGTGTGCCATAAAGAGCCTGTGATGTACACTAACCCTGCTAAGTCAACCAGATGTAACTTAGACTTCTTCAGCATGTCTGATCCTGGCTCTCTTGACATGATGTGGATGGTAAAGATACAGTGAGACCGTGTAGAGGCCATATTCATTGGGGTCTGTGTATGTTTGTGAGTACACGCATACAGTAATACAGATAGTACATGTACCTCCATGACTGTCAATCGTAATTTTACAAAGGTAGGGACTGTATAATTATATTCCTTACGTTTCATGTCCCAATGGATTACTATCTACGGTAAAATTCATTAGGTAATTATGGTGCAAAAAGAGTGGGAAACAATCGACCATAATAGTTGCTAAAAAGAATGCTGGAGGTTCTAATAGACACACAAACACGCTACCGTATACCTCGCTGCGTATGTGCAACCGAGACGTAAATTACAACCGACTGCCTTTTAATAACAAAATTAATGTCTTGTGAATTGTAATTAGCAATTCAGTCCTAATCCGGGTTGTAGTTATTTGTAAACAAATGTCCTGTACATGTTTGTGCAATAAGAATCTGATCCTTGAGAAAATTACTCACTCGATAAATCATTTGAAATGCTGTGCTAATTTTCAATTATTTATCCATCCGGCATGTGAACTCTTCTTTTCATAGCACACATAATATTATAATTATACATGCAAATGAGAATCTAGCTATGCATGCAGCCAGTTTTCAGATCTGATGCTTTTTACAGACATACATGTATAAGAGTTAATTGTACTTGTTGCCCAGTGAGTGGGCAGATCAAAGCAATCCAGTGCTCTGCATATGGCATGTTGCAACACTACCATAGCAACCAGGGCATTATATGCATTTGCACTTTGTGTAGTGTAAATGCAGTCGATTTTGGGAAAGAAATCTGCTCTTGGAACTTATCCCCCCACTCTCCACCCTATACTGTGTATGCGTCGTATTATTGATGAGTCAGCAGGATATGCTTTATTTAGCCCACGCTCTCAACAACAACCCCGCAATAGCCACGCCCATTATTGGTTTCATTTCCGGTTTAGTGTGTGTTCCTGTTTAGTGGCACTACACACGCAGCTTTGCAACTCTTTTCTGACTATTGTACCTAACAAACAGCTAGCGTGTTAGTGCAAGCTAGACTACATGTACATGTAGCTCATAAGTTGAATAGAAAGTGTGTGAACAGATGATGTTATGAAAGATTCTGAAGATACTGCAACAGCCTTCACTGTGAGTCAAACTGGCCATAACTCGAGAAATAAGCTTTTAGTTTGCAAATTCACGAATCGAAATCCAAGAGAACGTGGCTAGAAACCTATAGAAGCTGTTAGTTTTCGTCGCATTGCAACTGTTGAGCAGTTACAGCTGGAATATACACACATGCCACACTGTCAACTTACCGTATCCCTCGTGCGGCTACGCCTCGAGGCATAATATAATTATTGTTAAAATACGTACCTCAAACCTTTACAAGCGCTGCCAATCCTAATAACTTAGGTGGTTGCCTGGTTGCCATACATGTAACACACATACTTTCACGAGCACAGCTAGTAGACACCATACCTCTGCCATTATTCTATTTGTGTCCCCGATGAACAGCCAGTTGAGAGCTACATGTTACAGCGAGATAAAGTAAGCTAAGTAGGTATTGAGGGCTCACATTCTTCTTCGTTGGTGACTGGGTGCATGGACAAATTCTTCATGTGGATAGTGCCTCCACCATCCTCTAACAGAGTAACTTTACTGTGAGATACAATGTAACAATTGTCATATCTATGCAGTACTTCACTAACGGCAAATTTTCCAATTTAGAAGCCTCGTGTTTAGGGTCCAGGAGGTCATAACCTTTGTCATTGTAGATTTCCAGGTAAGATATATGAGTGGTGAACATGGTATCTGGGGACTACGAGGATTGTCAACACACGGTATTATTATAATTATTACCATTAGGCATGGAATCATTCAGAATGATGTACGTGAAATCTAAGGTTTAACACCACTCACTTTCTGGAACTGTTGGAAGAGGTATGAGAGAGTTCTGGGGATAACTCCCCGTTCAGAGTATCTCTCTACACCACCAGTGACGGTAAATGTTTTACCAGAGCCAGTCTGCAGGTTGGAGGAAAAGCAGCATTGATATTAACACCCGATTGTTAAGGTTACAGTAAACTTTTAGCTCATTATACTTATTTGAGCTAAGTAGATCTATGTGAGCGTCCAGCTGAAACGCAGTAGCCATTTCATGGATATTTTAAGTTTACTGGATAGCTGGTACAGTCTATTGTAGCTGAACTATATGCAGGGCGGCTCTAGAGATAATAATTATGGATGTTAGAATCATGGCATTTATAGTTTTTATGAGCAAACGGTTTACCGTGACCTTAAAATAATAACAGAAATCAACTTACTTACTTGTCCATATGCAAATATGGTACCATTGTAGCCTTCTAAGCAGCTGTAGATTGTATGTGGGAAAAATCATCTAAAACTTTTTTTCAGTTATATCAAAATGTGAATCAAAATTAGAATACAGTGCTTACTTATCAGCGACTTCTCGAGCCACTTTTTCAAATATTTCATCCTGAGTGGTTGTTTGCTCAAACACCTTGTTGAACCTGGGAATGTACACACCCAAAATTATTCCAATCACTGAATATTCTTGTTTGCATTTGATATTATAGTGGACTCTCGTTAATCAGGTCACCATTGGCACCATGTAGTTTGACTGCAGTACGATTTTAAGTGGCCGCAGCTAATTGACGGTCATGCCCATAGGAAAGAGCTACAGAATGCCTCGGTGTGCCTCAAATGGCTAGCGGTCTGTCCAATTCGCATAGTAATCTATAAAAAAAAGGGTAATGCTTATAGCTAATAAAATAGAAGCACACCGATCTTGTCACTGTACCACATAGCTACATTGAAATAAAAGTGTGCTCAGCAAACCAAACAACTACTATACCCGCTGGTCGTGGCACCGCCTCAGATAATAATCTATAGACAAGGGTAATTTACAGTCATTCAAGTACTACAGTAGCCTCCTTCACAAGGCCTAAACAATTAGGCCTGCTACTGACTGCTTGCGCATGCGCAAAATTATTGGATAATATTCCCGTAATGTTTCCCTGAATTTTTACCCGAATTATATCCTGAATAACATATACAGACAAAGAATACTCTTCATAAAGTCAGACACAGAGCTATATAGCTAGCTAGCTAGAGACAGAGCTGTATTGGTTACAGCAGCAATTTCTTTCTGATAGAGTTGACTTTCACCAAGGTTAGTGTCAGATGGGCGTGGCCTATCCATATAGGCTATTGTCAGCCTTCCCCTCCGTTCAGAGGATTGTTATCCACACGGTTGCAGGCTGTGAGTCCTTTGTTAACATAGTAGGCTAAGGGTAGCTATTAGAATACTATCACACGGGCTACAATCACACTTCTATCCACGTTCTTCAATCCACTTCCGTTCGTTGTGACGTCATTGTTTTACTGAGCAAAATACAATGGTATCCGAATTACCCACTTTCTGGGTAATAGGTGGCGCATGCGCAAACAGTCGATACCAGGCCCTCTCTTAGCGGCCTGGAATCGAGGCTAGTACTACAGCTGTTTGCATAGACCTTGCAAAAATAATCAGCTCACTGCATTACCACAAAACCACAACACATGTTGCTATGCAAACAACATGCAGTCGCTATGCAAACAACATGAGCAATGATGGGTTCTAGAAGTGATGGGTTCTAGAAGTTGTATATCGGGTACTCCTTGAAAAGTACCTGCTATAAGGTGGTATCAAGCTTTTATCTACTCTTGGTGGTATGGAAACTCACGTAATTATGGTGAGGTTTGAAGAAGTTTCAGGCTGAAGTACCTTAAACACAGACAGATCACAAAATATTGTTTGGTGCTTATCTAGTAGAAAAATATGTTCGGACTTGATAGTCAAAACCGGTATACCGCAGTGAGCAAGTTAGTAGGTTCTTTAGCGTAACAATTTTTTGTACAGCACAAGTCTCAGCGTAAGGCGTTGGTAAACCATTCTCTACTTAAATCCTCCCGGTTCTATGAGTCTCCATAGTCTATTCTAGAAGACATGCACCATTGGTCACTTTTTATTTAGTCATGTGATGTGAATGTACCCAATACTATTATTTTGTTTGCATAGCAACATTGTATGGTGTAAGCAGTGAATGATTAATATTTTGCAAGGTCTATGCAAACAGCTGTATACAGTGGTTTTCCATACCTTTGCAGGCTATACTCCAAGAGCACTGCAACCACAATGTAGTGATTACCTGTCTGTGTTATTTTAGTCCACCCACACATCACAAAAATCAATGATGGGTAAACTAGAGCACTAAAGTGCAAACCCTCGGCTGGTGACGTGATAATAAAGAAACCAGAAGAGTGATAATGCAGTGCATGTAGCATGTATGACTAGCATGCGCTAGCACAGCAACTCAAGAGCAATAAAACTAAACTAACAACATACATGCATGAGACATGCACTATGGACTGGGATCACAGCAAAGAAGCCTGGAGTCTTAGACTAAGAGAAGTATGGCTCCTTCCAGGCTGGAGTACGTATAGGATCCAGAGTCAGTCAACAACCAGTCACAATTCTACTTTCTTGACAATTGTTCCTGGTACGGGATCACTTCAGCTGAAAATACATAATCAAGCCTTGACTACGTATTTTCAGCTGAAGTGATCCCGTACCTTGACTCAAGGCCACGTGGCAAGTTTAAGCTTCTTAGCTTTTGCTCGCTTTTACTCGACAAAGAAGCTTTAACATCAAAATCTGCCACTATTTAAACCAAGATATTGTTGTGTGAAGACTATCTATGCTGTAAATGCAGTGCTATCGCATCCAGGTGAGTAGATATACTCGTTACAAACAAACAAACAAACTAGAGCACTAAAGTGCAAACCCTCGGCTGGTGACATGATTATAAAGAAACCAGAAATATAATGCAGTCCATAATTATAGTGATGTTGTTATCATGTATGACTTGCACAGCAACTCAGGAGCAATAAAACTAAACCAGACTGGAGGCATGCTGAAACATTTGAGAACAGGTAGTGGTACTATAGATATATGCACTATGGATTAGGATCACAGTAAAGAAGCCTGGAGTCTCAGAGAAGTATGGCTCCAGGTTCTGCATGGAGTAGGATCCCAGTCAGCAGCAGGAGCTATAATTTAAGCTTCTACTTTAGTGACCCTGTTCCATCGTTCTTGGTACAGGATCACTTCAGTTATAAGTAACACATGTGCAAGTTCTGTTCAAGCTACATTTTGCTCGCTTTTATTAGACAAAGAAGCTTTAACACCGAAAGCTGCCACTATCAAAAGTACTAACTTGTTGTGTGGAGGCTACTCATGCTGTAAACGCAGTGCTAGAACATCCAGGTAAGCAGACCTAGTCACAAGCTTATTTAAGCTTCTTAGCTTTTGCTCGACAAAGAAGCTTTAACATCAAAATCTGCCACTATTTAAACCAAGATATTGTTATGTGAAGGCTACCTATGCTGCAAACGCAGCGCTATGGCATCCAGGTGAGTAGATATACTAGTGACAAACAGACAAACAAACAAACAAACAAACAAACCAACAGACTACTATACCCGTGGCCGCCCACGCGCCTCGGGTAACAAACAAACAGACAAACAGACAGACTACTATAACCCGTGGCCGCCCACGCGCCTCGGGTTAAATACTGGCTATTGCAGACTGTTCACACAACTCAAGGGGTTACTACTCTACTTTCACAGCACTCCTTCTATAATTATAATGCTTGAGGTCAACAAGCTGCTTTCGGAAATATCCAATTTTGAGCCTAGTAAATATAGGCCCTCCGCTCCCTATAGCTATACATACAAGTTTTAGCTCATATCATTTTGCCACAATGAACCAAGCAACAAGTTAGCTGAGCTACCATCAGAGCTACCATCACTTCAGTCAGACAAAATATGAGATACCTGGAACATTTAGCAGATTATTTGGCGAGTGAGCTATTAGAATTAGGCAATTTTTAATTTAACATCTTAGGCTACTACAGCAATTAGGTCCACTAATTTGGCAGTTTTGAAATTGCCAAATTAAAACCAGTTACAGTTTGCATTTTGCAGGCCATAGCAAGTATTTTTGTTGGCTTGTTACTAACAATCATAACAGAAGCCAACCAAAATACTATATTTACTACATTGTGGTTGCAGTGCTTTTGCAGTATAGCCTGCAAATTAAGGTACAACCTTTTTCACCTCACTTGAAATATACATTTTAAAAACAAAAAAAGAAAGGTACCACTAATTGACCTCAGGTATGTACATATAGTAATGGTCAGAGCTGGGAATGATTGATTGTGCAAGACCAAGTAATAATGGGGGAACCTGGCCGTACAAAATCCTATCATGAGGATCTGAGGTGGAGAATGGTATATGGCAAAGGCTTGTCAATTGCTGTACCATTAAGGAAGCAGTAGATAGATTGTTTGTTGCTGAAGCTACTGTTTGGAGGGTTGTTGATAGATTTCAACACACTGGAGATGTGTCTGCTAATAAAGCCAGCCCAAGGGAGTACTGTCTAGATGATCTCACGATAAACTAATCGTCATAGAGATGATTTGAAAAGCCGACTACCTGAAATTCAGATTACTGGTAGATCTACAAGTGCTGCCACATTATGCCGTGCACTTAAACGTCTATAGGATTCACTCTAAAGAAGGCTTAGATCTAGGTCTTGCACATCACTCTAAAGAAGGCTTAGATCTAGGTCTTGCACAATCTATCATTCATTAACAATTTGAAACTGTGAACATGCCCAGCTCTGACTATTACTATATGTACATACCTGAGGTCAATTAGTGGTACATTTCTTTTTTTATTTTTAAAATGTGTATTTCAAGTGAGGTGAAAAAGGTTGTAAGGAAAACCACTGAATGTAGCATTCAGTTGCTTGATCCACATTTAACTTATAACATATAAATTGCAAGAGTCTAAATGCAGCTGTAGCGCTTAACAAGACCACACTCATTTCCTCGACTCAATAATAGGCAGCATTAAGGTTACGGTATACTGTTTCACCCACGTGATTACACCGTGTATGAATAAAATGTTTGCGGTCACCACCAATCACGCACGCGTGCCTCGTCCCTTACAAGAAACAGGAACAGCTAGCTAGCTTTGTCACAGTAATAGTATAAGGGTATATACAAGGTAGAGACTGAGTAATTGGATTTATACAAGACATGCAAAGTAGTGGCAGTTGTGACCTTGTCTGGTGTGACTTCGTTATCAATACCGAGAAAGACATGCAAGTGGAAAGAATTCAAAGAGACCCATTGTGGTCGAACTCAAACTCAAGATATTCTATTCTCTTCTTTGCTTCTTGAACTAGCATGCCCTAGATACCACACAGGAGGTATTAGAGAACTATAGGCCTATAGGCTTCCTTTTTATACTTTTTTTTATAGTTGTAGGATCCTATTCATGTATCTTGCTCAGTCTACAAACTCTACATAAATTATGTGTCATAAATTATATGTTTGGCCTGGAAAGAAAAAAAAACGCTTCGAGCCGCCCTCTAGAATAGTAAGAAGCATCGTACAAGAACGAACACAGAGATAGAAGTGTTTTTGGAAGTTTAAAATGACTACTGGTTTGTAATGTTTCTAGCATTAAAGGCTTTTACTGGAAGATGTTTTGCTGGTCATACAGGATGATACACCAATATACCCCGGTAATTATTTATCATTTATAATTCTGCTTCAAACTTTTATCACGGCATTTATAGTTTCACAAAACTCATCATGTGAAGATATTAATTTTTGCTGGCGCTGTAATTAATTATAATGCAGCCTGAATCGAGGATACATAATTATATGCAAATCATCCTTGTGGGAACGGCTACTACTGTATAGCGGGTAATTTTCGTGGGGCAAAATATTCGTAGTTGGAGGTCTGACCACGAATATTTTACCCACGAATGAAGCGACCTTGCCTACCTTTACCTACAATCCATGCAGCAACCACGAAAATATTACCCACGAAATGTCTCAATATTGCTGAACCACGAATATTTTGTCCCCCGAAAATTACCCGCTATACGGTATTACTTTACATTCTAACACTCCAATAATTATGTTTTGGGGCTGTAGTTGTAAAAGGACAGAGCAGTGCCGTTTGTGGGGACTTGGGCCCAACTCAAAATTACCGGAAAGAAAATGTTTCCTTTTTGTTGTTGACATGGCCACTGGCTTCCGAGTGAGGGATAAAGAGGGACAGTTTGTAGAGGCTCTCCTCCTCAGCAACCTCAAACAGCTGTAGAGCAGTGGGTGGATAATTATATTAGATGTCTACATAATTATTATGCCAGATGGGAAACCTCCTTGATAGAAAAACACAAGGGGAACTGATGGCAGTATCTACACAGGCTCTCCTTTTTCTCTTTTCTGTTCTTTATCACAATCGTTCAATAAGATAAAATACTGTATTAATCGTTCAATGAAATAAAATACGGTATTAATTAGAGGAATAAAGAAAGAAATACATAGAGTTAAGAAAAAGGAGAGCCTGTATCGGGAAGTCGCGTGAGGGTAGAAGGGTGGTAGAAGGGTGAAAATGAGCGTGGGCATGCAGTGCTGGACTGCCCACGTACGTAAGATCCATGACTAATAAAACTTTGCCTGCAGCAAACTAGCTGGACATGGACTTGGAACTGGATTTGCAAGCACTAGCTAGCTATACTTTAGAGTAGATCTATATTGTGTTTAGATTCTATTCAGACTATCACCACCTATTTTTCTTGTGCCTTAGTAGCTTAGTCATCCAGCAGCCACCAGAGCTGTCCACGCTGGTTGAAGGTTCCCTGATCTGACTTGCAGCACAGCTTGGTGGTTGTGTCTCAGTACTTTATTATTAAACTTTGAATGCGTGGGAGAATCCCTTACGTCACGATTTGTGGGCTACATATCGCCTAGTCTCGCGAGCAGACTTGTCCGAGAGGGAACGTCTGGTCACTATTGCAGCAATTCCATGGCACTGAGGAATGTAGTCACGTGCAAGATAATTATTTGTTAATTAACCAAATTCACATGTAGACAAATATTTTCATTCGCAGCGAGCTAGCTCTTGCTTGGTCTGAGCTCTTTGTAATCGAGTTCCTTCGCAGCCAGGTATGATTCAACACTAAAAAATTAGCCTTTGCTAGAGTCAATAATCCTTCTTTTCACGTTCATTTTATGCGGAAAATACAAGTGATGTTACCGCCCACTATGACGTGGATAAATCTGATTGGCACTGCCAAAATTCTGGCAGGGGTCCACGGAATTGCTGCAATAGTCACCAGACGTTCCCTCCCTCCCACGTCTGTTCGCGAGACTACACATCGCCCACGTTTAAAAATCCTTGTGGATCACGCGATTTCCCACACCAGGCCTTACTTTTTCTTAACTGTACGCCCATTTCTTTCTTTGCTGCCTAGTTTTTTGCTAGGTACCTTTTCTGGATGAACAATGACAACAGCAAGAAAAAGTAAGGCCTGGGAACGAGGCTAGTAGAGATACAGGACCCCCCACACATTAGTCATACCACAGGCCCTTTGATGGCTGGTCATGTAGACACATGCAGAACTGTTTCTATACTGGGTTAACTACCTTTCTTACCCCGGCTGTCTTGTTAGAAGGCTTAATTCTAGCAAATATCTTGATGCCGTGTTTCACCATGGTGTTGCCTCGACTCTAGTTGGGCGGAGTCCAACTACCTCGACTCTAGGCCGCGAAGGAGAAAGGCGGTCTGGTATAACGGTACTTTGCATGCGCATGCGTGAAATAATCGACAGCATTTGTAGGTCTACATGTATGTACATGTAGCCTCATGAATCAGCCGGCCTTGGAGAGTTTAGCCTCCTTCACCGGCCTTGTAGCAGTAGTATAGTAGTGCGTGGCCTGTCAGCTTTCACTCCGTTTAGACGATCGTTGTTGCAGGCTTTTGTTAACGTAGCAGGCTAAGGGTAGCTATCAGAGAAAATGCTATCCGATGGGCTAGAAACCTTCAATCAATCGAACTTTCTATCTACTTCCTTCAATCCATTTCTGTTCGTTGTGATGTCATTATTTTACTGAGCATATTCGAGGCTAATACGATGTTATCCAAAGCCCCCAGATACTGGGGGGGGATATTAGCGCATGCGCAAGCATTCGATACAATCGAGATCCGACTTTAGTCTGAATTTTTTGGCCAGGTCGGAATTCCGACTTGTGACAAAATTAAAGAATGACAAGAAGCGTATGCAGTTTATAGCTAGCGCTAGTGAGCCTAACTGTGGCCAAGGAGAGCTATAGTAAGAATTGACTGTGCAACAAACAACGTTCTTGGAGCAAGTCAAACAAAAATTCATAGCTGCTAGTCAAGCGTTCGACGTAATTGAATTCTTCTGGTTGACCGATTTTAAAGTAGGTCTAGTCTACCGAGCTTGATAACCAACTAAGTGCTCAGCAAGTTTGACTGGCGTGGCTTGCTGCAGATGCAATCGCACAGGGCGCTGCAGAAGTGGTCGTCTTTGTCAGGGTTGTCGTCGTGTGTCAATACCCCGTCACCTGATGTCGCCTCTTCCATACAACCACAGAACAGCACAGAACAGTACAAGTACTCAGCCCTCGATGTTACCTACTTCCGTATCCTTGCCACAACCCCCAACTACTCAGGAGGATACAAGTTCCGCCCCTCCAGGCTTGTCATCAACGCATAGCAGCGACTTTCACCTGAGGTTCATACGATGCCCCCACGTTCATCAATTCTCTCAAGGCTGCCGAAGTGGTACATTGGAAGCTAAACCTCAAAACTGGGAAATATTCGCATCAAGGAATGCATCGCCACCATTTTCGCACCCATCCTGAAACCCTCTGCTAAATCCAACCACAGTACCTGACGCCTACGTACATGGCTAGATGGCAACCTGCAGGACCTACTTTTAGAAGGAAGAACAATTCAACAGAGAATTCCTACCAGACATCAGCAAGAAAAGTCAGAAAAACCTCCTTTGCTAACCTAATGTTTGAAGGTAAGCCATCCGCCTGCTAAAAGAAGGAGGTGTACTTCGCTTGGGGACCACATTGGGGAGAACCAGAGATGTGCTGTTCGAGAAACACCCTCCAGCTCAGCCCGCGTCTCCTGACTCTATAATCGGAGATGATCCACCCGACGAACAAATTGATGCCACCCTGCTGCTTTGAGAACTACGGGTGCAGCGGGCCTTGATGCCGCCTGCTGGAGAAGACTCTGCACGTCGGCTTCGAATGATCTGTGCCACTCCATCGCTATCTCAGTCTGATAGCCCTCTACTAGCATGTCGTCTAATAGCCCTCAATAAAAATCTGGGCGTACGCATTGGCAATCACTAGACAGGATGTACAGGAAACCACTGGTTCAGTACAACTCTGCGCTGGACAAATTTCGAGCTGCCGTACACGCAGCTATAACCCCCTCTTTGCTAACACTGGAGTGCAAATCACCATTCGTCCGGGCCTAATCGGACGTCACGTGACCTAGGGATCGGGGCTGCGGTTGGGAGTACTGAGTGTGGTTAAGATTATGGTCGTATGTTGATGCGGCTAAATAATTAGCCTGCTTGTCGTATAGTTATCACTTAAAGCATGCGCAATACCAGTGCATGCCAGCGGCATTCCTCGAACATTTAACTATAGTCGTAGTTAATGTATGTAGCACCATTGTAATTAAGCGTGTATGCGGATATTATAATCATTTGGTAGTACCAAGCCTAATCAGACATCATGTGACCCTCGGTCTTGATCCCGTGACCCCCGGTGTAATGTTAAGGTCAGTCATATACCAGGGATAGCGACACATAATCAGCATGAACGTTCGCTACTAGCGGAGAGTTTGAGTTAGTTATCAGACTGGGGTTGACGGGCCTTCAGGGTTCATATGTACTGTAACACTCTGCCACCTTCCCAGGTATGGGTCGATGAATCAGCAATTCCTGCAGGCAGCAGTTGTGGCCGCCCAATCCGAAAGCAGCCTGGGAAAGGCGGAGGGTATCTCGACTTTGGTACCGACACGGCTGTGTCATCCGCACCCCTGTGTACGGCCAGCACAGGGCAGAGCTGGGTTGGTTGAGCGCTGACAATGGATGGACAGTGGGACCGTTTTCTCCCCCCATACGAGAGTACTGGAGAAAAAAAAATTGGAAAACCTACCTCCCCGATCTTTGGCGACCTACAAGCACTCAAAGTAGGAGACATGGTAGTTCGATTCCCCACGAGGAGCTATCTAGGCCATGGCGTACCGTGTGCCCGACGTGACTGTAGTGAAGATGTATTTCCCTGCGATCCAGATCAGAGTATGTCCCTGTCCAGTAGAGTTTCCACCTGGATATTATTTGCAAGCAACACAGGAGAGGTGTGTACTGGCCGGGCTGAACTCACTGGACCGGAGTTGGGTGAAGAATTGAAAACGGACATACTCGAGCCGAACTGTGACCCAGATAACGTGGCTGGCCCACGATAATTCCATGGTGCTTGGATACTTGGCATTCGCCTTGCAGGAATTCTTCTGGGGGTTGCGTGGATTTCTATTTGGAAAAGTCCTTGTTCTAGACTGAAGGCCAGGTGAAACTCTTCCAACAGCTTGCCAGCCAGTTCCACACAAGGTTTGCCAATGATGGTTTGAGTAATTACAATTTGACACTACCTGAGTTACTCCCACGGCTTGACCAGCTCCATTTGTGTTCGATAAAACTACATTCGCCAACCTTCTGTCATCGGATTGAACTAGGGTTGCTTCACTGTGTACACCAGTCGATTTCTCTAGTCGAGACAGGTTGTCATCTGCTGATTGCTTAAGGGCAGGAGATTATTGCTCTAACTAAAACCACGGTCACCTGTGGCACACTGCTCCGGCGACCCTCTTGATGGATGCCCAGCTGTCTACATACCCCTTCACAACATCTTGGGGTAGTCAGCCTTGTGCAGGTCTTTCAACAACTCGCCCCAGTGGCTGGGAATTTCAAGCTGACGAGCAACTGTGCTCCAGACGAGGGATTGTCAACCGCTTGATTGGAGCAATCTTTGTTATACCAAGCAGATTTGAGCAAACCGTGTAGCTGCATGTAGACAGTGAGGTTGAAACGTTTTGTCATGTTTTTGAGACAGGAGTGGTCTCTTGGATGCCACCCACTTTGATAGAGAACGAGTAGGGGGTGGACCAACTGCGTTCCATTGGATTCCAGGTTCGCATTCGATTTGGCATATTTCAATTCAGCGGGCAAGTCTTCGATGACATGGTTCACTGGAAGTCACTTCCAAGTTGCCGCTGTAATTCTATTGCTCCAGTCACCCATCGTCGACAGTAGTGTGTCGCGTGATCGATGGCATTTTGTTTTACCGACAAGAAACACCAAATGTGACTACATACGAATCTGTGTACAGAGTAGCACATCAATGAGAGGAGGGTTACTTGGACCTGTGGGCCCAATGTGAAGACAGTTGAGACACAGACTGTACCACAGCCAGCTAAGGAAGTGACTTGAATTGAGGGGGAGACATAATTATACAGGATGCCTTTGGCCATTCGATCATGGTCTACTTCAGCTCAAGTAGCGAGGTAATGAAGGGTTCATGACCCATCGCTCGTAATGCTGCTGTACGGTGTAGCCATTTTTCTGACATGGGCTTGATGGATAATGGACTTTAGGGAGGCGTGTGAGACAATCTTTTTTTTACAGATTTGGCTGCACAATCTGATCATTCTGATCATCATGTCTGGACGTGGCAACGGACTTGGAAAGGGATTATGGTCAAGGCAATTAACATTTTAGAGAAGCCTATTAATTTTAGCTACTATTTAGCTCACAGTGTAGTGACTCATGAACCACTTTTTTACTCTTTTCTTTTTACTATTACTAAAACCTAGGATTGGAAACACACGGATTTCTTGTGGCGTTGCACCGGAAACAAACAGGGCCTAGTTATAGCTTTCTCTGGATTACAATTATAGTAGCTACTAGTTTCTTTACTGTTGCATTGAAGAATTACAGATCCTCAACAAACCTTAACTATATAGTACTAGGAAAATTTAATATTATAATTATAGATTCACACAAGAAATAATTGTTAAGTCTGACGACGTTTAGGTAGTGGTCACTACGCAAAAGAATTGATGAAGAGTGTCCTCTTGGCAGATCGCTATTTACGGGTATTTCAAAAACTATAAAGGTTAGCAAGGAAAATATGTTCTTACTGCATATGGATCATTAAAGGGGAAGGTACCATGAAAAAATAAAATATACAGTACTATTATCTGGTGAAAAGTTTTCACAAGACTCGTTGGAAAATTATTTCAGACAACAGAGGACTCGTGGTAGGAGTGAAAGAGAGGTCGTTCAAAATGCAAATATGCAATGGCAATTCGCGCCCAGCAGCTTGACCGTTATCAGAGGCCGATGGATAAGGTTGCACTACCCAAAGCCAAACGTAAACGTATACCAAATCCGTAATTATTAAGTGCACAACGTCAGTATGAATAATTTTGTTTTATGTTATGATTGAAGTGGGCATGGTTACAGAATGATTAACCTCCTTAGACCAGTGGACTTCTTCGTTGTTTTCTTCTCGTTTGTTTTAATAAACTTCCATCACCAAGTGAGAAGCCTCTGACAGTCACTAATAAATTGACGATCTCTTTCAAAAGTCCTCCGGTGAATTTATAAATGCACATTCGCGTCACTGCTGATATACTGTTAATCACACGCTTAAGCTTTTGCTAGGTGAGGTAAGATGAGCTGTCTTGCAATAGTGTCTATTAACTTTCTCCATCCATACCACCTTGGTGTAATCAAAAAGATCACGTCACCGCAACGCTTACACTTCTTAAGCAGGGAATGAGGTATAAAGCAACATCCATTTGACTGCTTGTCGGAGTAGTTAATACACTGGTACAATTTGTTGAGTGATTATCGTGCTTATACTGAGTTATTCGTGGAGAATCAACATCCAAGCAGGATTCTGCAAGTACTGATTGCACTCCTCACAGTTTCGAATCTTTGCAACATTGTTATGTAATCATGGATTGTAGCAGATTTGAAAAGTCTCAGTATAGAGGGGTATGATTTTACATTGAATCTGCAGTGGAGCCTTGAAAACTATCCGCGTTACGCTAAGCACATTTTTGCCGGGTAACTAACTGACCACACCCAGTAAAAAGAGACTGAACATGTAACGTGTAAGTGTGCTAGGGTTGCACGGACTAAATCACTGGGTGAAGAAATAGGTATTGTTGTGATGGCCTCGATTAAACCGCAGCGTAGAATACCAACCGTTTCCTATCCTTCAATCTATGGTATAGCATCATTTAATGGATTGTAGCAGATTTGAAAAGCCTCAGTATAGCTAGCGCCGTGAAGAAAAGAGATCTAAGTCATACTCAAGTAGAAGTAGTTGGTCTACCCAATAGAACAGTGTGTCTATGATGGTTATTCTAAGGGAAATACAAGGACATCTTCTGATGATGAGGTACATACATGCCTATGGGATGACAAGACAAAAAATGGTGCTAAACAACAAAATGATCGAGCTGTTGCGTGGATGAAACACGGAGGGATTGTATGCAGAAATTTGGATACAGAATTGCTTTGGCATTGACAGCGAATCTCACTAGAAGGTGTCAACTGGCGCTGATACATTCCAGAACTTTATCACTAACTGTGGTGTCTAATCCAAATTGGACTATCTTGAAAATCGTCTGTTGTCCTGCTCCAACACAAGTAGATGGCAAGTGTTTAACTCGGTGCTAAGCTGAGTCCTATACTACTGTCACTACTGTAAAGATGTGACACTAATTAGAACACTAACAATTGATGTACTATTATATCCATGAATGATTTGTGTGGGTGTATGCATGCCTTACTAATCATGTCATTTAACCATGCGTCATGTTGGCGCATGGCAGAGTTCTTGCTTGTGCAATATAAGACAGTTTTACAGTGGAGGTCCTGCCGAGACAATCCATTGTGATCGGGACCCAAGACTAGTGAGAGAAACTTTAGAAAACCTCCACTAAACTTTACTGTCGTCGAGCTGTGCTGAGAAGTGATGTCGGGACACGAGGAGGGGATGCTGACTCCTGCCGTGGAGCAAGTCGTGGTAGAGCTACCCGAGGACTTCTCCTGGGCCAGACCCCTATCGCTGACTTCAAGGAAGATAACTGGACCCCTAGTCAAGGCCATCGCTACTGCCGTAGGACTGCCCGACACTGGTTCCAAGGAGGAGACTCAGACTCCAAGAGAAGGGCCGTAATGTACAGGTCTCTATAACCGATTCTGAGGGAGACTCAAGTGTGCTGTGCTTGCAGTTGATTGCTGCACAAGGTATATTTCTGCAGGTGGGCCTGAAGAAGGTCGAAGAAATGGGAACTGAGGAGTCTGATGAGTTTGAGACCGAGGGGAGTGACCTTGGAGATGGGCGGAGCGAGAGCAAGACCCGGCTGTGTTGCTGGCCCAAGAGCTAGAGCTATCTAAAGAAGAGGTTTCTCAGAGGAGTAGGAAGATGTTTTTGTAAGGGGATGCTTTACAAATCTGGGGGTCCGGGGGCTTGTCCCCGGAAAATTTTGGCATTCTACATTCCCGGAGATTAATTCTGAACAAATTTGGTATAAAATTATCAGTATCAAAATTTATTCTACGTGAGTTTACCTGGATTAAATTTTCTGCTATATACTAGAATCTATTAAGTGGGTATGAATATACCAATAAAAAAAGATTGCATTGTGTCATTGTACTTCGGAGGAATGTTTCAATCTTCGCAGTGAGGAAAACGAACGTTCGGCAGTTAGACAGCATGTCTATTTTAGGATCCAATTAAACTTGATCTATAGTGTAGCTACCCTCTTTAGTAGCTGTTCATGGAAACTTACCATTGATGTCAAAAATGAGAGGAGATTTGCTAGCGCTTGTTAATGTTGCATTCGCAATGTGCTTTCTCTTTATAAGAGATATCTACGTGTGGTTCATCTAGCTGACCTTTGTACTGTGTACGTAACTATGCTAGTATAGCTAGCCACTAGCTCGACTTCTAGCTAGCTAGCTAGCTGCTATATCAAGCTAGCTAGCTGTTCTGAACTTCATGGAACAAGTAGGTAAGGTAGCTTGAGATAAGGGGGTGCTCCAGCACCCTGAGCACCCGTGCTTCCTACGCCACTGTTTCTCGGTTGACCGAGACTGTAGATAGCCTAAATGATAATGTTGTGAGATTGAATGTTCGTGTAAATGAATTGTGGCAAACTAATTGTTCGTTTGCAAGGGACTGCAGTAGCGGAAAAAGATGACGAAATCCTTGAGCTCAAGCGTAAACTCGCAGCCGCACAATCCGCTCGAACCCCGCTACGACCAGAATCGGTAATTTCAACTCCAGAATCGGTAAATTCAACTCCCACTTCACTATCAAGCTCGCTACGACCTGTGGCACCGATATTTGTACCAGACTCCCTGAGACCAGTACCTAGATGAGGCAAAGCGCCTCCTGTTGATTCATTCTCAGGCGAGGACGAGTGCATGAGATTTGAGGACTGGCTACCTACTTTAGTCCGGGCCTCGACGTGGAATGGCTGGAGAGAAGATGATACGCTCATCCAGCTAGCAGGGCACCTTCGAGGGCGTGCTCTGCAAGAATGGAACCTCGTACCAGTTTGTGAGAGAGGCTCGTATGAGGGGGAGGTAAGTGCCCTACAAGAGAGGCTAGATCCTGCTATTAGCAGTCCAGGACTTCCGTCACGCTGCCCAGAAGGACGGAGAACCAGTAGCAGACTTCCTCCGTAGGTTAGAACGCTGTTTCCAGGTAGCCTACGGACGAGACGGATTAGAAGAGACTAGAACCACCTTGTTATACAGCCAGATGCAGGAAGGACTGTCAGCAGCTGTTTCAGGGGCGGGCTCCTATCAGGCTTTGTGTCTGGCCTCCAAGAATGAGGAACGTCGCCTAGCTGAGCTCACCAAACGCCTACAGTACGGGAAGGCAGCCACGCCTTCAGCCCCACCCTATTCCAGTACTACTGCTGAAAACAATTTCCTAGTTCAAGCTTTAAACCCAAGGGGAAGCTAACCTGTTTTAACTGTGGACCAAGTCTGAAAGTAGGGGCAAATTCCAGAACAAATATTTCGGTCGCAGTACCAAGCGAGTCTCTAGCGAAGAAACCCCTAGCCAGCCTCCAGAGGACACAAGTGACCCGCTAGAATACCTCCTGTCCGGCAGTGAAGATGAGGATGAAGACCGAGTGAACACTATACAGCTAGAAGATTCCGGCAGTGTCCCTAAGTGCGTACCGCAGGGAGTCCCAGTGATTGACACTGGTGCCGACCTATCCATAATGGGGGGAGAGTTGTTTAAAACTGTAGCTGTAGCTGCTAAACTCCGGAAGAAAGACCTGCACAAGGCTGATAAGACTCCCAAAACATACGATGGGAAAACCTTCAAACTCCATGGCCGCCTAGACCTGGCTATAGAGTTCGTTAGTAAGATCCTGACTACCCCCGTGTACTTGAAGATGGACTCCCCTGAAAGATTGCTATTGTCAGAAGGGGTATGTAGACAGCTGGGCATCGTACAGTACCATCAAGATGTACGCCCAGTTAGTAAGGGTCGTCTGGACAGTGTGCCACAGGTGACCGTGGCTTTAGTTAAGAGCATTAATCTCCTGCCCCATCAGAGCATTGTTGCTCAACAACCTGCCTCGTTGAGGAAACCCCAGGACTAGAGAAATTGACTGGTGTACAGTGTGAAGCGACCCTAGTGCAATCCGATGATGGAGGGTTGGCGAATGTAGTGTTATCGAACACAAATGGCTACTCGTGTTGTGTGAGAGCTGGTCAAGCCGTAGGAGTAACCCAGGTAGTGTCCCTAGTCGAGCCTGCCTCTGACGATGTCCAATTGCCCCTAGACGACCCAGCTACAGACGATCCAGCTAATGTGTATGTCGTCATGTCACAATCGGAGAGAGGCCAGTACTCAAAGAATCTGTTGGTAAACCTTCGCTTCTTAGTGTGGAGCAGGCTGGCAAGCTACACGAGTTGTTGGAAGAGTTTCACCTGGCCTTCAGTCTAGAAGAAGATGAACAAGGAGAGACTGACCTTGTTGAAATGGAAATGCACACCGGAGATGCAACCCCCAGAAGAGTTCCTGCAAGGCGAATGCCACTTACCGTCCGCCAGGAAGTATCCAAGCACTTGAAGAAGATGCAGGAGTAGGGAGTTATCCAGAGCCCGATCGTGATGGTACGCAAGAAAGACGTGGATTACAGGCAGTTGAACGCGGTAACGAAATTGGACACATTCCCATTGCCCCGAGTAGATGACGTACTCGACCAGCTAGGGGACGCACGGTTCTTTACTACCCTCGATTTGGCAAGTGGTTACTGGCAAATCCGTGTCGCCCCAGGATCTCAAGAGAAGACGGCATTCGTTGTTCCCCATGGCCTGTATGAGTTTCGTGTCATGCCATTTGGCCTGTCTAATGCCCCAGCGGTATTCCAACGGTTGATGCAGAGAGTGTTGATGGGACTCAACCCTGAGGATGGACAAGCCTTTGCATCGACGATATTCTTATCTATTCGAGGAGTCTAGAAGAGCACATTACCCACCTTCGATTGGTGCTTGAGAGGATTAAGGCTGCGGGACTGAAACTCAAACTATCTAAGTGTGCGTTTGTTCGCCAAGAAGTCGAGTACTTAGGCCATGTTCTTACCCCTGAAGGCCTAAAGACCAACCACAAACTCGTCGAGAGTGTGGCTGACTTCCCTACAGTTTTTGGAACTGTGTTCCTATTATAGGAGGTTCATAAATCGATTCTCAACAATCGCACAACCTCTACACCAACTCACCAGGAAAGATATTGCGTTTACCTGGTCAGAAGAATGTCAGACGTCTTTCACAACTCTCAAGCAGCACCTCACAAGTACACCGGTGTTAGCTCTTGACAAAGCGTTTGTGGTGGAGACAGATGCAAGCATCAAAGGCCTAGGAGCTGTCCTATCTCAACTTTAGGACGATGGACTGTGCCACCCAGTGGCCTATGCAAGTCGCTCTCTAACAGCGGCAGAACGTAATTATGGAATTACTGAACTAGAGACTCTAGCAGTCGTTTGGGCACTCGCTCACTACCACAGCTACCTTTATGGCCAAGAAGTCACCGTGTACACGGACCACTCAGCAGTGAAGGCCGTCCTCCTTACGCCAAATCCAAGTGGGAAGCACGCTCGGTGGTAGACCAAGGTATACGGCTCTGGCATCCGGGACTTGAAAATTGTGCATCGCTCAGGCAAGAGTAATGCTAATGCCGACTCTCTGTCGCGCAGCCCGGTATCTCAAGCACCACAAGAAGAAGCAGAGTGTCAAGTTGCGGCGATTTCCTCTCGGGCAGTCATGTGCGTGACATTTCTTCCTTGTTACGGTCGGAGTTGTCTTCACCCAAACAGACTATCTCCTTCCTGGAAGAGCAGATGAAAGACCCGTGGCTACAGAAGCTTTTCCAATACCTCATCGAGGCATGCAAGGAGAGTTCTACTGCAGAGCTCTCTCTTCACCGTGTACAATGGTATGCTACAATACACTGATAGTAAGAAGACTCAACTGAGAGTAGTGGTACCAGCTCACCTTGTGCGCAGTGTGATCGATCTGTGCCCATGTGGCGGGCACTTCTCGGCTGCTAGGACTCACAAAGTTCTCTCTACCAAGTGGTGGTGGGAGAAGATGTACAGCACGACTGTGAGAGCATGCCCGGAGTGTGCAGTTGTCTCGGGGACTGGACGACATCGACCTCCACCTCTCGTCCCAATCCCGACCCTTTCAGATAGTGGGAGTTGACGTGATGGATTTGCCGATAACCACCCAAGGCAACAAACATGTAGTTGTCTTCCAGGACTACCTAACGAAGTGGCCTATGGTTTACCCTCTTCCAGACCAAAAGGCCTACCGAATAGCCAGACTCTTGGTGGATGAGATCATCCTGTTTTACGGTGTACCTGAGAATCTCCTGTCAGACAGAGGAACTAACCTGTTGTCGTCTCTCATGAAAGACCTCTGTCAGATGTGAACACTACAGCCTATCACCCGGCCTGTGATGGAATGGTCGAGCGCTTCAATAGAACACTCAAAGCAATGCTTCGTAAGCACGCTGCACGATTTGGTGGACAGTGGGACCGTTTTCAATACACCGCACGAGAGTACTGGAGAGAAACCCTCGTTTCTGCTGTTTGGGACTGACCTTCGTTCACCCACTGAAGCGTCCTACTTGCCTCCTAGTGAACTGGAGTGGACAGTGCCTGAAGACTACAGGGAGGAAGTGGTGACCACGCTCTCTTCTGCCCGATCTTTGGCGGTGGAATCCATCAAGAAGGCTCAGTCCACCTACAAACACTATTACGATATCAAGACGGAGCAACAGAATCTGAAAGTGGGATACTTGATGGTAGTTCGTTTCCCACACGAGGAACAGGGAAAATTGCGAAGGCCGTGGCACGGGCCGTACCGTGTGGTTTCTCGGGACGACCCCGACGTAACCGTGGTCAAGATGTATTTCCCTCAGGAGCTGGCTATCCAAATACATCAGACCTGAGTATGTCCCTGTCCAGTGGGATTTCCACCTGGGTATTATTGGTACGGTCGAAAACAACACTCCTCAGGCCCCACCGAGTTGGGTAGAGGACGTGCTCGAGAGATGTCTACCGGCCGAACTGGAGGCTGAACCCATTGACAGCACGGAGCAGCCCGGGCTGGAGTCGACTGAAGAATCGAAAGAATTGAATGAAGAAGTGGAAACGGACGTACTCGAGCCAAACTGTAATACGGGCGTACTCGAGCCGAACTGTGATATGGACGTACTCGAGCCGAATTGTGATACATGGGCATCCGACTCCGAAGTGGACAGTGAACGATCCACGACGCTAGTAGTAGCACCCCCACCTGAAATGGAACGTAATGTGAAATCTAAGTACTCTTTACGAAGTAGAGTGAAGCCCCCTGAGAGGTTATGTCGCTCTAATTAAGGAGGGGGTGATGTAAAGATGTGACACTAACTAGAACACTAACAATTGATGTACTATTATATCCATGAATGATTTGTGTGGGTGTATGCATGATCATGTCATTTAACCATGCGTCATGTTGGCGCATGGCAGTTATTAATGAGTTCTTGCTCGTGTAATATAAGACAGTTTTACACTACCGTGGAAACTGGCGCATGCTAGCAGAGCTTATATTCGAGAATGCGCCCAGTCATTGCCCCACCCAGCAACCGGAAGCAACCGGATGTCTCTATGATGAGACCAAGCTGGCTAGAAAGTGAGCAAGCAAGCAACCCTCTATATTTATGTTCATTTACATAATTATTAAATTCTATTGACGGATTCTATAGGTAACAGCATGCCCAGAGAGTCCTTACAGATGTATCATGCACTGTACAAGCAAACAAAATTAATTGTAAAATTTTACGCTTATAGTCGAGTAAGGCCAGTTTCTATGGTAACTATTGTCCAAAGCAGGCCACGCATGGCTCTCTAATAATTATAGGTGTGCTAGGCCATAGGTAAAGGTCTCTAGCTAGAAGGTGAGCTTTTACTAGAACTAGTGAAGGTGTATCGTACTCTCAGGTTAATCGTACTCTTTTACTCTCCTTTTAATCGTACTGTCCACTAATCGTACTGTCCACTATAGCGAAGGTCAATCGGACTGTCCACTAGCGAAGGTTGCTGCAACACAGCTAAATGATTAGAGCATTGCACGTTCCTTATATGGAGTTGTAGTAAAAACCACAGATCCTACTAGCAGCAAGGAATTTTTCGTCTTGTCCTAGCTTCTTACCCTAGTTGCCTCAAGGCAATGAAGTTATGGCAGAGCAAGTAGGCTACTATAATGGCAATAAGCGAGACTAAGAATATTGCTTTGTGGTGTGAAGGGAGACCTATCAGTACACCAGCAATCATCTTAAACATGCTGATCCAGACATTATATATGACCGGCTCACCGCTCACCCAACCCAACAATGCAATAGCCATTGCACTGAAACATTCCGAGACACCAACTTCCAATGAAAACTGCTCAGCTTAGAGCAGATCGTGTCATCATAGTGTATAGCACTGATTTGACATCACAATACATTATTACACATTACATGCTGGCTTGAAAAAAAGTAGTTACTGCTTCTGATATGACACATGGCTAGAATTTTTAGCATGATCTGTGGTTTTTACTACAACTCCTAAAAACAACTCCATATAAGGAACGCGCAATCATTTAGCTGTGTTTCAGCAAAGTCTAGCCGGCCCAGAGAGTACGATTGACCTTCGCTAGTAGACAGTACGACTTCGCTAGTAGAGAGTGGGCAGTACGATTAACCTTTGCTAGTGAGTACGATACACCTTCGCTAGTGGAGAGTTCTAGTAAAAGCTCACCTTCTAGCTAGAGACCACTTATGGGGTGCTGACCTTATATTTGACCTTTGCTACACACAGCTAGGTGCTATCTCCTGCTTACAACACTAGATGACTCATCACTAGTTAAGCTGCATGGTTGTACGTTGATTTGTTGTAGTTTATAAAATTCCATGTTCTACCTTCAGATTGAAGTAGCCTGACTGTTAGATCAACGTACATGTAGAGATACAAACAACAGAAAGCTTAACCTACTATAGGCTAGTGTTGTGCCTGCTGTCCAAAGCAAGCCTCTTTAGTGGTCAAAAACTCCCCTACGTACCTAGGTAGCTTTTACTAGACACGAAAGTACTGCCCACTAGCGAAGATCACTTGTACTCTCCACTAGCGAAGGTTAATCGTACTGTCCACTATCAATCGTACTAGCGCGCGAAGGTCAACTAGGTCAATCGTCAATCGTACTCTCTCTGGGCCACCATAACTTACACACGTTTGGCGGGCCCGGATGTTTTATCGAGGCCACTTCCATTTCCAATCTGGTAAAATGTACTTAACAAAGTCTGATATCATTATTCTTGGAATTTTGTGCACTTCCTGCCAACTCTGACTTCCCGCCACATGAAGGGTATGGGCCGAGTTGTTTCTAGCTAGACCGACAACTAGGTGATTGTATCTGGGTGTAGTTAGGAACCAAAAAACAAGGAACGACACACCTGGGCCAGCCCTACCTACTAGTTTGTAGTCCATCACAAAGGGCAGTGAGTGAAAGCAAGAGATCCATGGAAAAGGCCTGTTCTGCAATGACAATGTATACGTACTTGCAGTAGCGCTAAATTACGGTATTAAACTTATACGGGAGAATCTCTGCTTTGGTCCAGATACAATCAAAACTTTAAAAAAATCGACCGAGGCTAGTATGAGATATGATTGGCTATAATTATTACATGTATAGTGCTTAGTCCAACTTAAAGTCAATCGCAGCAGCATTAGTACCTGACATCCCGAACAATCGTCACTGCTATATAATTTTATATAATTTGTTGGGGATTTCGATGCTAAAGCACGTAGATCTGGTATTTATTAAACAAACTCTGAACCCCAACAACACAGTGGAGAATTCGTGTATAACATTGATGAGGCAATCTCCAAATTTTCCTCAAAATATTGTTCTCCACAAAACATCCACAAAACACAAACATAATATAGTGAAAGGCAGTGGGTTACAATCAGCTTTGTTTTCACTCACCCACTAAATGTATGGAACAGGTAGTTTGCATGTAGTGCAATGTTGCGATGAAGGGTGTGGCCAAGGTAGGATTGGTACCATCCGTATGTTTTGAATAATTCATGAGAATTGCAGTTCTGCTGCGGCACTTTTTTATAGGAATCTAGCTGATTATATTTTCTTCGTTTCCAATTGACACCTACTATCAAGGGGCAGATTCCCGGGCTGTTATGAGGAGAGCCTGTAAAACATCTCCAATCCCTATCTATGGTCACACTATGGTCACACTATGTCTGTAGGTACTATTACCACAATATTATATCTAGAAAGTTTGGAGTCAGATTCAGAAAGGGCTAGCTTGCTTCCAAGTAAAGTACATTACATTATACAAAAGTACATTAAAAAAAAAAAAGAACGTTTTTTAAGGATTTTTAATTGCGTTTTATTATTAATTATTTAGCGTTAATGACAAATTCGATAAATTAATTGGTACTCGTTTAGGGATTGGAAACGAAAAATTATGCAACACACCGCGTTAGAGGGTGTGGCTAAAACTACAAAGGATTATATTTATAGTCAGCATGCTCATTACCGGTCTTGCTGACATACAATGTGCTGTACATAGAAATGGTGAAATTGACCACTTTTAATGTTGATTATTCTAAAAAGTAAAGAGAATCTAAGCAACGCAGCCTCTTACTATGAAGTCGTGGGAGGTCAAGGCCCGTGGTGTCTCTAAAAGTATAGTTATCCATAGCATGAAACCAGCACTTAGATACCAAAAGTCAAGCAATGTCACAGCAGGGAAAGAGAAAAGTTGACATGGAGTATAATGTAAACTTACTTCTCTAGAGTACCTCCCAGCTCCTGAGTGATCGCTAGTGGATATAGAAGAGCTAGAAACAGTCAACCTAAGTACGGTAAAAACTAAAATATTCACGAGCGGGAAATCATAATGCGGAGTGTTTCACCTGTTGACACAGGGCGGCCTGGTCGTTTCCAAATCGCTTTCCTGTTCTATCTATTATAAGGTATGTCGAATTCAGAGGCAAATACTTCGCATTCTGATACGCACAGACAAGAGTGCCGACCAAGAGTGCCGACCAAGTTGGCAACCAGTCTTTGCAGGAGCTCGTCAATATAAACCGTGAACACCACCCTGACGTACACCATTCGAAACATCAAAATTCCAGCGATTCTTGTTCCCTGTACCCAGCACTGTGGCAATGAGCATCTTAAACAGGGTAGTAGGTTAACTCTTTGCTGGCATCCATTAGTATTGCATAATTCAGTGACATAATTCAGTGACGTTAAAAGGTTAGGAGGAGAATACACGCCAGGACGTCTAAGCGCAGAAAAAAGACAGCAGGGATGGCGCAATGACAGATCCGTCAGATTTATTACGGCCAATGTCAGAAACCGAGGCCACCTCGAACATTCCAGATTCGCTGCAGTTCAACGAAAGCACTCACTGATCTCCTTTGTCACCATTCACAATTGGGGAATTGCACCGAGACTCGCTTAGTTATTGGCCGACAGAAGTGCTGACAATGTACAATGTACAATTCTATATTTCTAGCTAGAACATTGTCTGTCTGAATCTTTATGCCTCGAGGCACGAGGGATACGGTAAGCTGACTGTGCGTGTATTCCAGCTGTAACTGCTAACTAACAGGCACGTTCGCTTGGATTTTGATTTGTGGATTAGCAAGCAAAGCTTCGTTTTCGAGTTATGGTTAGTTTGACTCAGTCTCTTCAGAATCTATCTTTCATAGCATCATCTGTTCGCACACACTTTAGTGCAGGGTAAAGAACGAGAGTTACAAAGTACCAACGTGGCCGGCTATCAAATGGAGCTGAATTTCGAACTGAAGATGCAAAGCAAAGCGTTCTCTTGCTGCTACAGCGCTAGCAGACATCTGCAGCAGGAGCAGGCAGGTGCTACTAGTCGTTCACTTGTACTCTCTCTCTCTACGTACCTTCTCGTTTTGCAAATGAATGTGCACTGGTGGTCACACCCTAGACAGACACACGAACAACTGTTCACCAGTAAATATTCCTAAACAAGTTATCAAAGCTATTGAGGGGTAGATTTATCACTACTCTCTCAGTAACAGCATGAGAGTGCTGGTGGAAAAATCGTTTGACTTTGTCGAAGGAGAATTAGACTGTGTATAATTATTATATACATGATTGATGCTACATGTCGTAGCTTTGGCTAGTTAGTTAAAGTTCATTAATATAATCCAGTAACAAAGAACTCACAATTCACAACCACATGGCTAAGTACACAAATCATGTGAGGATAAAATATAGATAATGATTGGTAATACGTACAAAGTATAAAGAGTCCAAATTCCTAAGTATCAATTCAAGTTACTACATTTCTTTTCCCCTTTGTTCACCAGGTTGGTTCATACCGAGTCACCGTTGTGCGAGGGTAAATCTTAGGTTCAATCGGTATCGAGGGTGTACCTGAGGGTGTAACGTCCATGGCATGGTGACCGGCTCCGTTGAGGTTAGTTCTGGGTCACTCCCAACTATTGGTTCTTGAGACTCCATTGGTTCAGTAATGTCCGGTAGTTCCACAGATCTTATTCGTACTTGATCCTTGGTGGCAACGTTGTTCTTGTCCGTTCGTTAGTTCAACCTTGTACGACACTGGTCCGGCTTTCTCCACGATTATCCCAGGTAACCATTTCGCTCCTGCATGATAATTCCTTACAAAGACACAGTCGGACTCCTTGAATTCTCTGGATCTAGCGTGGTAATTGTGTTTGGCCTTCTGCGACCACTGTTTCCTTTCAACTCTGTCGGCTGTGTGTGGCTTGAGGACGTCTAATCTCGAACGAGGTCTCCTTCCTAACAGCATCTCCGATGGGGACAGTGCAGTAGTTGTCTGGGGGGTGACGTCGAGCTCGCACTGATCCATCAGTTGTTTTTTGAGCCCCTTCTTGACTATCTGGACAGCTATTTCGGCCAAGCCATTGGATGCGGGCGCCGAAGTGAGATGCCAGGAACTCTTCAAATTCAGCACTCACAAAACAGGTGCCATTGTCTGTCACCACGGTTTCAGGCAGACTAAACTGGGCAAACAGGGGACGTAGCTCAGCTAACACGGCGGCAGATATGTCGAGGAGGCTGTACAGAAAGCCTCTATCCACTTTGAGTGGGCATCGATCAGTACAAGATACATCTTTCCGTTTACGGGACCGGCGTAATCCAGGTGGAGTCGAGACCAGGGACGGGAGGGCCAACTCCATGGCTGTAGTGGTGCTTGTGGTGGGGTTGCCTTGTGTACCTGGCATTCAGGGCATTGGCGAACTGTGACTTCGATGTCCGTGGTAATGTCTGGCCACCACACATACATTCTAGCCAATGCTTTCATCCGAGACATTCCTCTCGAAAATCACTAGGAATAACGACTCGGGCCCCCCACAAGATGCATCCTTCAAAGAGTGAGAGTTCTGTTCTCTGTGTGAACAGTGGAGACTCCTTGTCGGGCCAACCCTGTTCTAGATACTGCAATGTTTGGGCCAATATGGTGTCCCGCTGAGACTGGGGAGTTAGCCAGGTGTTCCGTCAAGAGTACTAATTCGGGAGGAGTATTGGTCACCGCTGCTTCTACGGCCAGGGGTAGTCGACTAAGGGCATCAGCATTTGCATGGGCGGTACGGAATTTGAGGGTGTATTCGAACATTGATAAAAAACAGACCACCTTCGGATTCGGGCGGGCGCTTGTGGGGAGGTTGACTTAGTAGTCGGGTTGGTGATCCTCGAAATGATTCCCAAAAAGATAAAACTTCTATATGCCAAAAATCAGGGATAGTCCCTCCTTCTCCACTCGGCATGGGCAACAGGTTCGATAACGCCTTCTGCCACTAGTCTGCCAAGTTCTTCCACTTTAGGCCTCATAGCGTATGGGAGGGCCCTTGCCTTGCAATATCGTGGCTTTGCTGTAGGGTCCACCTCGATCCTAGCTTTGCGTCCTCTGAAAGTGCCCAGACCATCGCGAAACACCTCCTCGTATCTGTCCATACTGGGCATATAGTGAATCTTGCCCCAATCAAGTTGGATTAAGACATCCAATCTCGACCAAAAAGGGTCGGTCCCTCCCCCTTCACTACTAAGAGCTCCCCATACTTGACTCGCACATCTACACTACCCACCACAGGCAGAGGCTCTTGAGAGTACGTTTTCAGTTTAGTTGTCGAGGGTTCCAAAATCTAAATTGGGGTTGAGACATAATGGACCTAGAGGCTCCTGTATCAATTTCCATAGGTAAACTACAATCATCTAATACCATTCTGACCTTTAACGGCTTCTTGGGGAATTTGACTGCTAGTATGTAGTTTTTGAAATCTTTCTCGGATTCATCTGAGTCTTCACATAATTATTCTTCCCACCGATCTCGCCTCTTGTTTAGTCTTGCTGCGACACAACGTCCTTTTTTTCCGGCAATTGTTACAGGTAACCTCTTTGAACCTACAGTTTGTGTCTGGCACTGCCACACCGGTAACACCCTCCAGAGTGGGGTTCTCTTCGTTTACCCTCAGTGTTCCTAGCCTGATAGCTGGTCTGGAGTTGGTCTTGTTTAATCGTCATGCTCGAGTGTTTGTCCGTGGGGCCTCGCATCTCGCTGAGGTTCCCTTCAGATCCTTGAGCTATCGCCAGTGCTCGCTCGTACGTCAAATCCCTCTCTCCCAACAGTTTCTTTTGGATGCCTTCACTGTTCACCCCACTTACGAGTCGGTCTCGTATCATTTTGTTGATCCAAAATTGCAGAATTCAGGTTACGTAAGCTGCGACAGACTCGCCGGCCTGTCGACATCTTGAGTTGAAACGAAATCGTTGTACCACTTCCGATGGTGGTGGGCTATAATGGCTGGAGAGGGTTTGGGCCAATTCCTCGAAAGTCTTGGTAGCTCGGGCGATAGCAAGCTCCTTATTAGTTTGTAGGGTGCTGGTCCGATCACAGATAAGAACGTTGACCGTCGTTTGGCCGCGTTCGCGTCGCCCATTGGCTTCGAAAAAATGTTCTAGTCGTTCGACATACTGGGGCCAATCTTCTAGTTCTGGATCGAACGCGTCTACCTTCCCCAAAGAGTCCTGCCATCTGTTTCCCGTCCTCGTCGCCAATAAACTGTTGTAGCTTTGGCTAGTTAGTTATAGTTCATTAATATAATCAGAGAAGGGGATATGAAACTAGATCACGTGAGCTTATGTGCTCAATGTAAAACAGAGTAAAAGTTTAGGCACTCCGCGTTGCTATAAAAATGGCGGTTTAATTTGTAAATAAAACAAAACAGGACTCACGTGAAGTATTGTGATCATATAATTGACTAGCCACAGATTGTATTAAAATATATTTGGTGGCAGCGAGGATAAAAAGACCGTTCGACTCTGCGGAGACTTTCGGGTTACGTTGGATCGGTATCCGGTACCGAAAGTGGAAGACCTGTTCGCTACCCTGAAACAAGGACGACTCTTCACTAAGCTGGACCTCCGTCATGCGTATCAGCAATTTGTGGGAAAAGAGCACTCGTAGCTCGAACGACCTGAACTGTAAGGATCTAGATTGTGTGTAGGCGTATAGGTATATATTTATGATTTGTGCCATGTGCTGTTAAGTATCTCCATTTTATTCCTTTTTGTTAAAGCTGAGCTGTTGTTCTAAATTCTGTTGCTATCGCTATTATAAACTGACTGGCTGCGCCAACAGGTTATGGGCCCAGGATGGCAACAGAAATGAAGACTGCCGCTATTGTCTACTCAACGTGGAAGGTTCAGTGTCGTATGGCTCTAGTACGAGAAGGACGACTGAAGAAGAAGCAGAGGCTGACCGCCGTTCGAAGTTCCTAGCTCGACGTGACCGTGCACTTGCGACGATAGTGCTAGGTATGGATCTCTACGTTATTGGAGACCCCGTGGTTGTTTGGACGAAATTGCAGAATCAGTTTCAAAAGAAGACATGGGCCAATAAGTTGGCTCTGAGACGAAGACTGCACTCTCTACAGCTGAAAGACGGAGCACCTGTCCAAGATCACATCAAGTCCATATGACAGAACTGTTTAATGAACTGGCGATTGAGGAGGACCGTGTGGTGTATTTGTTGGCTAGTTTGCCGGTGTTCCCAAGATGGAGGTTGTTGCATTCCGAGAGGGAGCAGAAAGACAAATCGAGTATTGATTTTAGCGAAAAGCAGCTAAGTTTAAAGGTCGAAGTCTAACAGTAAGGTGCTGTCTGGAGCGTGCTAAGGACGAGGGATCTGGAAACACGAAGAAAGAAGAAGTGTTGCTAACTAGTCATGTGTTGGGTGTGAGTAAACCTGCACAACACTGGATTGTAGCTACCTGCCATATATGTAATTTCAAGGAACGGATTTTAACTGTGTACAACAACCACAACAAGTGGGATGATCGTAAACTGGGTACAGGTGTTGTTAAACTCAAACTGAAACTACCTGGCGGAAAGACCAAAACTGGAAGACTAAGTAATGTTCTCTATGTACATGAACTGGCGTACAACTTGCTAAGGGTTACAGAGGTTGGAAAAGAGGTCATGTTTGATGAGATGCAAGGTCAGATACTAAATGAAGAAGGAGAACTCATTGCTGTGGCTTTTAAGACAGGAAGTCTGTACTACTTGAATTGTGAACCATTATCGGATAACCCTCTACTACCAATCCAGCCAAAGTGAACTTATGGCATAGGTGAAGGAAACTCGCGTACCCTGGCCAAAGATGGATTGGTGAATGGTTTTGATTATGACGTTTCGAAGAACATTGATTTTTGTGAACCTTCCATAGAAGCGCTTTTCCTGGAACTGGTCCACTAGGTCTCATCCACAGTGACGTCTGTGGTAAAATCGACTCGCCCTCACTTGGTGGTGCAGAGTACTTCGTGACCTTGATAAAACACACTATGTCTGGATCTATATGCTGAAAAACAAGCATGAGGTGTTTGAAACATTTAAGTGTTGGCTGGCCACAAAGTGAAGACCTTCAGAACGGACAATGGAGGGGAGTACATGTCTACTGAGTTTGAAAACTACCTGAAAAGCGAAGGAATTAAACATGAGTATACCATTCCAAAGACCCCGGAGCAAAATGGCGTTTCCGAAAGAATGAATAGGACCCTTGTGGAAGCTGTACGGTCTATGCTCGCTGACTCCAAGCTACCACATCGATTCTGGGCTGCAGCTTATCTACAGCGTCCTATCTCCTCAACAGAAGTCCTACAAAGACTTTGGGTGACGAAACACCCTTCGAAGCCTGGGTTGGTAAGAAACCCTATGTGAAGCATCTTAAAGCATTTGGGTGTGTTGCATATTCGCATGTTCCCAAGGATCAACGGAAGAAGCTCGATTCCAAAGCAAAGAAATGCATTTTCCTTGGTTATGCTGAAGGCTACCGTCTGTACGATATGGGCACCTCAAAAATTATTCACAGTCGTGATGTTGTGAATCCTCAAGAGGAATCGACCCTGAGCAGGAGGAGAATCAAATCGTTCAAGTTGAGAGCTTTCCCGACGAGATGGAAGAAGACTCAAACCAGGAACCACCACAAGATGACTCTACAGAAGCTGACTCTACTGAAGAAGTCGAAACAGAAACTCAAATACCTCGAAGGACGTCGAGCAGGGAAATCAAACGCCCTGACTATTATGGAGTAAGACTCTACACTGTCCCTGAACTGCCAGAAACTGTCGCAGATGCTCCTGACAAGACGAAGTGGGAAGATGGATTCAATCCATTCCAATGACGTCTGGGATCTTGTCAAGTTACCCAAACCCGTTGGTAACAAATGGGTATTTAAACGGAAAACTGGTGCTGATGGAAACATTGAAAGATACAAAGCTCGCTTAGTTGTCTTTTCACAAAGACATGGTTTGGATTACGACGAAACATTTAGTCCGGTCATTCGATTTGAACCTGTTCGTAGCCTGGTTGCTATTTCTGTTCAGAAAGGTCTCAAGTTAATCAATTAGATGTCACTGCAGCGTTCCTCAATGGTTACCTTGAAGAGGAAGTATACATGAAGCAACCAGAAGGTTTCGTTGTGGAAGGCAAGGAACATTTAGTTTGTAAACTGAAGCACAGCCTGTACGGTTTGAAACAAAGCCCCAGATGTTGGAACTATGTTCTCGACTCTCATCTTTGTCCAATCTGCTAATGATCCGTGTATTTACACTGCATCTGAAGGAGTCTATGTCGACGACATTGTGATCGCTGGAGAAAGCTCTGAGAGAATCACAGAAGTAAAGAAAGCTCTATCAGAGAAATTCGATGTGAAAGATCTCGGGGAACTTAACTACTTTCTCGGTGTACAAGTGGTTCAAGACCACACAGATGGTAAAGTTTGGATAGTACCTTTACGGAATCAGTTCTCAGGAAGTATGGTATGGAAGAGGCCAAATCAATTAAGACTCCAGTCAATGTTAATTCGAAGTTGGTGAAAGCATCCGAAGAATCCGAGTCTGCTGATCAAGGTTTATACCAGTCCGCAGTGGGCAGCCTGCTCTATCTGTCCTCTAGAACACGACCTGATATTGTCAATAGTGCTGCTCGTTTCTGTTCAAATCCGACCAAAGAGCATAGGACAGCTGTGAAGCGTATTTTCAGATACCTCAGAGGAACTACCCAGTTTGGTCTACTGCATGTACTGTATGCCAAAGGAGAATACAGTGATCTGATAGGATACTCTGATGCTGACTGGGCAGGTGATTGTAATGACTACAAGTCGACTACTGGCTATATGTTTCAGATTGGAGGCACAGCAGTAACCTGGAAAAGTAAGAAGCAATCCTGTGTTGCTCTATCCACGGCAGAAGCGGCTCTTGCGAGTACAGCTCAAGAAGCCACCTCTAATCTGTCCGTCTGAACCAATTCTGTTGCAGAGTATTAGATGCTAGAGATAGCAGAGTAAGATCTATTAACACAATTTGCAGAGCAGAATACAAAAAGAATAAATAGTGAGACTTTATAGTACAAAACAGAAAAGCTAAAAATAACTTTCTATTCTTGACAAGTGTACATCATAACACCTATGTAATGCATTCTAAACACTGTTCTTGTTCTATCCTGTTCTATCATGTTCTAACATGTTCTATCAAGTTCCAACACGTTCTATCAAGTTCCAACACTCCTCCTCACTTGCTCAAGAATGAGACAGATAGAGAAACAATTCTAGCCATCTTCCTCAACAATTCGAAAGTACCACATGACAGTCCTTTGGTTAACATATCAGTGACAACAAATACTCCTCAAATACTCCTTCTGCATAGTAGTTAGGTCTGTGTCAGATTCTCTGAGATCTACGAGGTTCTGTCTCAGTGACCACTTGATATCAGGCATGGTCTCTTCAGCACCAATTTCCTCCAAAACACCACCATCATCGACAATCTCAAAATAACCAACAGGCTCAACATCACGACATAAGTTCATTAAACTTCACGTCTCGACTGTAAAATACCTTGCTTCGGTCAGGGTCAAATAACTGATAGCCTTTTCAACTAGCGAACTCCCGAACTATTAGACCGCTCGTTACAACAGTGCCAACAACAACAACCAACAAATCGGCTGCACTCACTCCACTAGCACAACTGTAACACTGGGCAACTATAGCACTGGGCAACTATGACACTGGGCAACTATGACACTGGGCCCATAACCTGTTGCAGAGTATTAGATGCTAGAGATAGCGGTCTATTAACACAATTTGCAGAGCAGAATACAAAAAGAATAAATAGTGAGACTTCAAAACAGAAAAGCTAAAAAAAACTTTCTATTCTTGACAAGTGTACATCATAACACCTATGTAATGCATTCTAAACACTGTTCTTGTTCTATCCTGTTCGATCATGTTCTAACATAGTTCTATCAAGTTCCAACACGTTCTATCAAGTTCCAACAAATTCGAGGATAACCAATCTGCATGGCTAAGAATCCGCAGTTTCACGGAAGGTCGAAACATATAAACATAAAGTTTCATTTTGTTCGTGAACAAGTTGGTAGTATTGTTCGACGGAAGATATGTTAGCCGATATTAGCCGATATACTTACGAAAGGTGTAAGTTGTGTGAAATTTGAACGACTCACCAAGATGTGGGGAATGAGCAATCGACCCTCGAGTGAGAAGGAGTGTGGGAAAAGAGCACTCGTAGCCTGAACTGTAAGGATCTAGAACATTCTAGATTGGCGTATAGGTATATATTTATGATTTGTGCCATGTGCTGTTAGTATCTCCATTTTATTCCTTTTTGAGCTGAGCTGTTGTTCTAAATTCTGTTGCTATCGCTATTATAAACTGACTGGCTGCGCCAACACAATTGCCCCTGGATGAAGCGTCGTGGTCAACACGGATTGTTCCAATATACTAGGCTCCCGTTCGGAATCTCATCAGCCCCGGCTATTTTCCAGAGAGAAATGGAACACTTATTCAGCGGGATTGCAGGAGTAGTAGTGTACCTCGATGACATATTGGTGACTGGGGAAGATGACTGGGGAAACCCACCTGGAAGAACGTCTGTCAGAGGCCAACCTACGAGTGAAAAAGGAAAAATGTCGCATCCTCTGTTGTGTTCTTGGGCCACAAGATTGATGCTGATGGCCTACACCCTCTGCAAGACGGGCATACTTCTTTGTGGGACTGTAGCAGAAAGTTTTCATAAGATGGTTCAGTGATGAGTTTTAATGTTAGCCATGTATTCTATGTACTTGTGCCCGTGCTAGATCGCTCTGATGCTGAAAGATTTTTAGTGTACAATTTTGCAAAATTTTGCTCCAGGACAAGTACAAGAGGTCAAAAAAGTGGAAGTGACTGCTCTTATCCGTCTCAGTTTGTTGCTCATGAACTGCGCTGGAAATATTACACAATGTTTTTGTCCCAGAGCCAGAGTGTTTGTCAACTGGGCTAGCTGGTCTTACCAATCAGACTTCCTTCGATGCACAGCTAGGTAATTATTAGTCGGGCGCCGCCGCCCTCTACCGTTGCCCGGAAGGAGGTCGGGAATCAAGCCTATCCAAAGTTTTGTTCTGTTGTTGGAAATCCAACAATTCCACCAGCTCCAATCAGATTGCAGTATCTCAAGGGGAGTGATCACACCCACTCAACTGTACCACGTGTGAATTTTGCACACGTTGGATTGACTGAGAGGCGAGGCCAACACCCACTTTAATAAATGATATTTGGTTAGCACCCACATAGAATGAATGATATTCATGATACTATTGCGTAACAGGCCAGAACAAAACTGTGGATAGGCTTGATTCCCGACCTCCTTCAAGGAGGGCGGCGGCGCTCGACTAGGTAATTATCGCGACCTTTTAATGATTCGCCTTTTTTTCTTTATAACCTCTACATATTGAACACAAGATTAAGAGCTAGAGCAGCATATATCATCCTACTGCTATGGCCAAGTTGCCAGAACCTGAAGGTAATAGGACTCCTACAAGAAGCACTTGAAGTACAAGATCCCTGTGAGAAGCAGCCCAAGCACTCTAATCTTGTCTCAGCACTCCTGATCATGTCTACAGGATCCCTATGAGGACTGGAGCACCCCAGGTACTCTGTCTCCAAAATCGCTGTGATAAGCACCCCAGTCTCTGTGATAAAGCTGGAACATTAGTTCAGAGCGTCTCTAATCATGAAGAACATCAATGACACTCACCCTTTAATTCTATAGTTTGCTCTGTGTGCCTGTTACTCATACTACAGTACTGTTCTGTGTGTCCCAATAATTATGTAGAGGTTATAAAGAATGAAAAGACGAATCGTTCAAAGATAAAAGGTCGCGATAATTAGCTCATTATTAGTCGTGTCTTAAATGTTTTCACTTGAGCTAGACCACACCCATTTTATCTAAAATGTCCATGTACTAGCTGTAGCACCATGCAGCTGGGCTGAACGAAACCAAAAAACAATTACAGTAGATGATACGTTCTACCTTCTTCACACCTCTATACATACTACCATGGCTGCACTATGATATCATCAACTGAAAACATCTGGATAAAAATCAGGTTACTACATAATTGCAATTACTAGATTTAAGTCTGCGAAAATCGGATACTCATTTTGTCATCCAGGTCCAACTGCTCCAGGCACTGCAAAAACACAATACAGTGTTTTGGGTTAAGGTAGGTGACAATTTTGCATTTGCGAATGAGAAAAGAAATGAGAGTACATCGTACTTGCAGATACAAGCTTAATTATGCACTTACCACCAGCCTCGAGATCAAACATTACAGGCATTGGCTACACTATCAAGCCTACACAATTACAACACCACCATCACTGACCCTAGTGAATTCCCCCATGTCTATGAGATTGTCCTCATTCTCGTCCGCCTCCTTCATTGTCCTCCGTACTATGGAGTTCAACTGTGGTTTATGATGTAATCAACAAGTTCTGGGTAATAATTATGGCTCACCTGATCCTTTGGTATGTGCAGTCCTACCATTGCCGATAACACCTAAAATTTGAGGAAGTATATAATTACCGTATTCTACCGAGATTACGCCCACCCTAATTGCATGCTACAAAGCAGCTACAGGTGGGATGGGCTTAATTTCGAAAACAGTATCAAAATTAAGCCCACCTAGGTGTTTGCCTCGAAATTATGCCCACTCATCAAGCTTTTCTGTCTGCCTGCCAATTCTTGAAATACAACAATGGTAATGCATGGATAAAGTAGCTAGGTATATATACAAGTCTGCATCAAAACTTGATCTTCAACACAGATTCAAAGAAGATTGTCCTTGTGTCTTATACTTGCAATAATTATAGCTATATTCAGAGCTAACCAGCTTACAGAAGAAACTGCTAAATCTTTTCTTGACAACTGCTCACTTGGTGGGCGTATTCTCGAGGAAAATATGCCGGGGTGGGGGGGGGGAGGGGGGGGGAGGGGGGGGAGGGGGGCGTAATCTCGGTAGAGCTTCTGACGGGTGTAATGCTAACCAACTCAAAACGCAAGTGATTGGCTTGAAGAAAGCAGCTAAGTGCTCCCCTAGTGAAAAGCTGCAGCTTGAACTTAGAATTGGAAAGAGAACGTATAACAGTGACGGAAGCTTTGTCTGTTTCGATCTAGATTAATAATCTGCCACGTGGCATAAGTAGCCCCACCCACAAATAATAATTATTGCTGGGATTCAGAATTGAAGCAGCTAGCAGCTAGCAGCTGAGTTTAGTATGGCTAGCTGCTGATAACTTCCTCAGAGTGGCGCAGCGCCAGTTTACCACGCTTTAGGGAGAACCCTGCATGTTATGCTCTTGCATACATATCTTTGTTGCATTTTGACCTCTGACATCAAAGGAAACACTGTGCCAATATCTGCCATATGGCACAGTTCAGATGGTGAACTGTGCCCAGAGGAGGCTGGACACGTGTCATCTGTAGTCATCAATAGTCTCATAAATACGCTTAAAACCGAGCCTTTTCGATCCAGCTGAGTCAGCACTTTACCTAACTAATCCCTGTCTATCTCTCTTGTATTATATCTCCTGTTAGTTTATGAGTCGTAGTACCGTATAGCGGGTAATTTTCGTGGGGTAAAATATCCGTTATTTTCGTGGGCAAGCTGACCTCCATGAAATGTTAACGTAGGCGTGGCTTACCGGAACGTAGTGCAGCTATGAGACTGGCCTCCTTCACAAGGCTTGGCCTGCTATTGACTGTTTGCACATGCGAAAAATTATTGGATGATTTCCCCGTAATGTTACCCGAAAAATATCCTGAGTATTAACACCTACAGAAAAAGAGGAGTCATACACAGAGCTATACAGCCTCCATTATTTTTAGCATTTTAATGTAAAAACATACAAAAGAAAGGAAATGTACCAATTATTCAATTAACACAGAGATACAAAAGAAAGGGGATTGGAAACGACCGCCCACGCCCTATGTAAAAGGACTGACATCCGGTGAAGCACTCCGTGTAATTATTGCGCTCGCAAATAATTACATGGAAAAGTTTTGTATCCCTGGTTTCTAGCTCTCCTATCCACTAGAGATCACTCAGGGCCTGGGAGATACTTGAGAGAAGTAAGCTTATACCACTGACAAGCTCTAAGTCCGTTGTCTTTACTCTGTTTCCAATTTTTTTGAGTTTAGCTTGAATTACTCTATGTCAACTTTTCTCTGTCCCTCCTGTGAAGTCAAAACAGCAAAGGACATTGCTTGACTTGGTTATTATGTATCTAAGTGCTACATAGAATGGCTTCATGCTATAAATAAGCTGTACTGTTCATAAACGTTTGCAGTATAGTCCTTCAAACTGCTTTAGTATACTTTTAGACACGCCACGGGCCTGTCCCTCCTACGACTTCATAGTAAAGGCTATTTCTTCTTGCATAGCATTTATTTGTCTAGTAATAGTGGCTGCATGGCTTAGTCGACTTTTTAGAGCTAAATTCTCTTTACTTTTTAGAAAAATCAACATTAAAAATGATCAATTTCACTGTTTCTATGTACAGCACATTGTAGAGCAGTCAAGACTGGTAATGAGCATGCTGACTATAAATATAATCCTTTGTAGTTTTAGCCACGCCCTATAACACGGAATGCTTCACGCAAAAATTTCGTAAAAATTTCGTTTCCAATCCCCTTTCTTTTGTATCTCTGATTAACATAGACACAAAATTAATAAGCAGGATCTATAGGCAAAACATCATAATTATTATGGCTAGGGCAGTGCTTCTTAAAAGGCACAGACCAATTAGTTTTCAAGCTCTAGAGCACCACAGTCAATTCTGGACCTCACTTTCAATAAAGCACAGGACACGTGTAGCCTTTTTATACACAATTCTAAGGTCTCAAGAGACTATATATTATCTAACTAAAAGTGATATTACTTCATTTCGCGAACGTAATTGTGCCGGAAAATATAGATGGTTGTGCACACACCCAGAGGAAATCAATGTGAAATGATCACGTGAGTTACTCCCGTCTCCAATCCCTCTATTCCTGGGTATACAGAGGAGGTAACGCATTAATTCATCATCGAAGTTTTACATGTGTGTACGCAATTAAAGTTTTTGCTGTTTGTGTAGTACTCTGGGTGCTTTTGCACATAGGCAAAACAATCGTTTTTTGTGCATGTGAGCCAGCTTGCAATATATTGAACAGCATACACATACTGCAAACTGGAATTGTAGCAAATGGTACATGCTGATATACATGTATGTATAAACAATAATTATTAATAACTACGAAACCATAGCATGTATAGTACGCAACAGGAACAGAAACATCAAATGTGGCCTCTAACTGTACATGTAACTCACATGTTGTAAATCTTCTTTTGATATCTTTCCATCTCTATCCGTATCATAAACTTTAAATACAACTGAAGGAAATCAATAATTATTATAATTATTTTGATTTACATATCTTAGCACTTACAGTCGAGTTTCATGTCTCTAGTGTTGAGACCACCCTCCTGGGCACGAGGAGACTTTTTGAATCGAGCCAGGGTCCTGACAAACTGGCGGAAGTTAATTGTCTCTATTGAGCTCTTGCCATTTCTCCTGCACCGATACCATAATTATGCATTCTGGTGATTCGGATGCTCACAAGCTACAAAGTAGCTACATGTGGGATGGGCTTAATTTCGAAAACGGTAGTTTTTTCTGGAAATTAAGCTCATGCGGAGTATTTGTATAAAATTATGTCTGTAACTGATGTGGGTTGGGCTCCCCCCGGGGGGCGCTTTAAGGCAATAAAGAAGTGGCCAAGTTTGAATGAAGTGAATATGAAACATTCTGCTCTCTATTTTGCCAAACCACACCCAAAACGTTATATCCATCCGACCGTAATAAATGTATAAAAACACATTGAAAACCTAGTTTGGTGCCAGCCAGTACTGGCCAGTATACGGAATAGAGAGTGCTTCCTATACTTTAGTGACCCTTTTCCATTGTTCCTGCTACAGGATCACTTCAGCTGTAAATACATACCTCGAATAAACGACGCCTGTAAACTAGAGGCCAACGTGTAAGTTCAAGATTCTTAGCTTTTGCTCGCTTTTATTCGACAACGAGGCTTTAACATCGGAAGCTGCCACTATTAAAAGTACTAACTTTATAACTAGAGCACTAAAGTGCAAACCCTCGGCTGGTGACATGATTATAAAGAAACCAGAAATATATTGCAGTGCATAATTATAGTGATGTTGTTATCACGTATGACTTGCACAGCAACTCAGGAGCAATAAAACTAAACCAGACTGGAGGCATGCTGAAACATTTGAGAACAGGTAGACTGGTAGTGGTACTAAAGATATATGCACTGTGGATTATAGGAGAAGCCTGGAGTCTCAGAGAAGTATGGCTCCAGGTCCTGCATGGAGTAGGATCCCAGTCAGCTAAAGCAGCAGGAGCTATTATTCAAGCTTCTACTTTAGTGACCCTGTTCCATCGTTCTTGGTACAGGATCACTTCAGTTATAAGTAACGCATGTGCAAGTTCTGTTCAAGCTACATTTTGCTCGCTTTTATTAGACAACGAAGCTTTAACACCGAAAGCTGCCACTATCAAAAGTACTAACTTGTTGTGTGGAGTCTACTCATGCTATAAACGCAGTGCTAGAACATCCAGGTAAGCAGACCTAGTCACAAGCTTGTTCAAGCTTCTTAGCTTTTGCTCGACAAAGAAGCTTTAACATAAAAATCTGCCACTACTTAAACCAAGATATTGTTGTGTGAAGGCTATCCATGCTGTAAATGCAGTGCTGTGGCATCCCAGGTGAGTAGATATACCTGTGACAAACAAACAGACAAACAAACAAACTAGAGCACTAAAGTGCAAACCCTCGGCTGGTACATGGTGACATGATTAAAAAGAAACCAGAAATATAATGCAGTGCATATAGTGATGTTGTTATCACGTATGACTTGCACAGCAACTCAGGAGCAATAAAACTAAACCAGACTGGAGGCATGCTGAAACATTTGAGAACAGGTAGTGGTACTATAGATATATGCACTGTGGATTAGGATCACAGTAAAGAAGCCTGGAGTCTCAGAGAAGTATGGCTCCAGGTTCTGCATGGAGTAGGATCCCAGTCAGCAGCAGGAGCTATAATTCAAGCTTCTACTTTAGTGACCCTGTTCCATTGTTCCTGGTATATACAGCTTTCTACTTTAGTGATCCTGTTCCATCGTTCTTGGTACAGGATCACTTCAGTTATAAGTAACGCATGTGCAAGTTCTGTTCAAGCTACATTTTGCTCGACAAAGAAGCTTTAACACCGAAAGCTGCCACTATCAAAAGTACTAACTTATTGTGTGGAGGCTACTCATGCTGTAAACGCAGTGCTAGAGCATCCAGGTAAGCAGACCTAGTCACACCTAGTCACAAGCTTATTCAAGCTTCTTAGCTTTTGCTCGACAAAGAAGCTTTAACAGCAAAATCTGCCACTATTTAAATCAAGATATTGTTGTGTGAAGGCTATCCATGCTGTAAATGCAGTGCTGTGGCATCCAGGTGAGTAGATATACCTGTGACAAACAAACAAACCAACAGACTACTATACTCGTGGCCGCCCACGCGCCTCGGGTAACTAGAGCACTAAAGTGCAAACCCTCGGCTGGTGACGTGATAATAAAGAAACCAGAAGAGTGATAATGCAGTGCATGTAGCATGTATGACTAGCAGAGCACAACAACTCAAGAGCAATAAAACTAAACTAACTAGAGCACTAAAATGCAAACCCTCGGCTGGTGACATGATTATAAAGAAACCATATAATGCAGTGCATTGCCATAATTATAGTGATGTTGTTATCATCATCATGCATGCATGACTTGCACAGTAACTCAGGAGCAATAAAACTAAACCAGACTGGAGGCATGCTGAAACATTTGACAACAGGTAGTAGTACTATAGATATATGCACTGTGGATTAGGATCACAGCAAAGAAGCCTGGAGTCTCAGAGAAGTATGGCTCCAGGTCCTGCATGGATCCCAGTCAGCTAAAGCAAGCTTTCTACTTTAGTGACCCTGTTCCATTGTTCCCGGTATATACAGTTTTCTACTTTAGTGACCCTGTTCCATTGTTTCTGGACCTGGTACAGGATCACTTCAGTTATAAGTAACGCATGTGCAAGTTCTGTTCAAGCTACATTTTGCTCGCTTTTATTAGACAACGAAGCTTTAACACCGAAAGCTGCCAGTATTAGAAGTACTGACTTGTTGTGTGGAGGCTACTTATGCTGTAAACGCAGTGCTAGAGCATCCAGGTAAGCAGACCCAGTCACAAGCTTGTTCAAGCTTCTTAGCTTTTGCTCGACAAAGAAGCTTTAACATCACAATCTGTCACTATTTAAACCAAGATATTGTTGTGTGAAGGCTATCCATGCTGTAAATGCAGTGCTGTGGCATCCAGGTGAGTAGATATACCTGTGACAAACAAACAGACAAACAAACAAACTAGAGCACTAAAGTGCAAACCCTCGGCTGGTGACATGATTATAAAGAAACCAGAAATATAATGCAGTGCATATAGTGATGAACTCAGGAGCAATAAAACTAAACCAGACTGGAGGCATGCTGAAACATTTGAGAACAGGTAGTGGTACTATAGATATATGCACTGTGGATTAGGATCACAGTAAAGAAGCCTGGAGTCTCAGAGAAGTATGGCTCCAGGTTCTGCATGGAGTAGGATCCCAGTCAGCAGCAGGAGCTATATTCAAGCTTCTACTTTAGTGACCCTCTTCCATTGTTCCTGGTATATACAGCTTTCTACTTTAGTGACCCTGTTCCATCGTTCTTGGTACAGGATCACTTCAGTTATAAGTAACGCATGTGCAAGTTCTGTTCAAGCTACATTTTGCTCGCTTTTATTAGACAAAGAAGCTTTAACACCGAAAGCTGCCACTATCTAAAGTACTAACTTGTTGTGTGGAGGCTACTCATGCTGTAAACGCAGTGCTAGAACATCCAGGTAAGCAGACCTAGTCACAAGCTTATTCAAGCTTCTTAGCTTTTGCTCGACAAAGAAGCTTTAACATCAAAATCTGCCACTATTTAAACCAAGATATTGTTATGTGAAGGCTACCTATGCTGCAAACGCAGCGCTATGGCATCCAGGTGAGTAGATATACTAGTGACAAACAGACAAACAAACAAACAAACAAACAAACCAACAGACTACTATACCCGTGGCCGCCCACGCGCGCCTCGGGTAACAAACCAACAGACTACTATACCCGTGGCCGCCCACGCGCCTCGGGTAACAACGTACGTGCATGCATGAGACATGCACTATGGACTGGGATCACAGCAAAGAAGCCTGGAGTCTTAGACTAAGAGAAGTATGGCTCCTTCCAGGCTGGGTACGTATAGGATCCAGAGTCAGTCAACAACCAGTCACAATTCTACTTTCTTGACAATTGTTCTTGGTACGGGATCACTTCAGCTGAAAATACATAATCAAGCCTTGACTACGTATTTTCAGCTGAAGTGATCCCGTACCTTGACTCAAGGCCACGTGGCAAGTTTTAGCTTCTTAGCTTCTTTTGCTCGCTTTTACTCGACAAAGAAGCTTTAACATCAAAATCTGCCACTATTTAAACCAAGATATTGTTGTGTGAAGACTACCTATGCTGCAAACGCAGTGCTACGGCATCCAGGTGAGTAGATATACTCGTTACAAACAAACAAACGTTTGTAACAAACAGACAAACAGACAGACTACTATAACCCGTGGCCGCCCACGCACCTCGGGTTAACTAGAGCACTAAAGTGCAATACCTCGGCTGGTGACATGATAATAGAAGAGTGATAATGCAGTGCATGTAGCATGTATGAGCAACTCAAAAGCAATAAAACTAAACCAGACTGGAGGCATGCTGAAACTTTGAGTGCTAGTGGTACATGGTATGCATGTCACATTAGACATGTACTGTGGACTAGACTGGGATCACAGCAAAGAAGCCTGGAGTGTTAGACTTAGAGAGGTATGGCTCCTGCCAGGCTGGAGTATAGGATCCAGAGTCAGCCAACAACCGGTTAACCAGTCACAGTTTTAGCTTTCTACTAAAATTATATCAATTGTTCCTGGTGCGGATCACTTCAGCTGCAACTACGTAATCAAGGCCACGTGAGAAGAAGTAGCTAGTTATATAGCTGCTTCAAGCTTCTTAGCTTTTGCTCGACAATGAAGCTTTAACATCAAAATCTGCCACTATTTAAACCAAGATATTGTTGTGTGAAGGCTATCCATGCTGTAAACGCAGTGCTGTGGCATCCAGGTGAGTAGAAAAGCCAATCACAAACAAACAAACAAACAAACAGACAGACTACTATACCCGTGGCCGCCCACGCGCGCCTCGGGTAATTAATTGTTATGTGGAGGTTACCCATGCTGTAAACGCAGTGCTATAGAATCCAGGTAAGCACACCTAGTCACAAGCTTCTTAGCTTTTACTCGTTTTTATTTGACAACGAAGGTTTAACATCAAAATCTGCCACTATTAAAACTAATACATTGTGTGAATTAAGACTATCCATGCTGTAAACGAAGTGCTGTGGCATCCAGGTGAGTAGACTCACATACTAATATTACAAACAGACAGACAAACACAAACAAACCAACGAACTACTATGCCCATGGCCGCCCACGCATGCCTCGGGTAATAAGATACTTGACCTGTGAACATAATGTAACTTACTCATCTGTGAAGAATGCTTCAATAATGCGTGTTCCGAGTGGGTTAACTGCCAGCTCTGGTATTAACATCATATCTTCCCTACTGCGAGAACAAAACATGAAACATACAATCACTTTGTACCCTAAACAACTATTGTCAGAAGCACAGATGATAATTATTGCCATTATCGTAAGACGACCTTAGAAAATAATGAAAAGTCAATAAATTATTAATAGCTGCTGCATGAAACAGTACAGCTTTGTGACTCTTTTCTCACTCTTGCAGCTAGCTACTATAAGTACACTCTACGGACAAGTTTTTCTACGTACGTATACACTATTCTGAAATATGACACTGCAAGTAAGCAATTAAAACTAACGTTCTGATTAGCTATAAGCACCACAACCTAATTGGAAATTGGCCTTACAAAAATGTAGTGCCCCGCCACATAAAGGTACCGTGAATGCGGTCTGCACATGTGCTGCTCTTGTTGTATGCACGCAAACTGCTCTTATCATAGATGTAGGAGAGAGGGATTGGAAACGGAAGTAGATTTCAATGTACTTCACATATGACCTCGATAAACATCCGCGCCTCGCTTAATGAGGGCTAATGTATTCCCCAGGAACTTCGCGGGTAACTGAGATTATTGCAAATCTAGGATTTTATGAGTTGTCACTAGTATTCTGTCAAGTTTTCCAGTATCCAGTGCAACTGTGCTTTATATAGATAGTGAATAACCATTGTTCAAGCTCTATTTACCGTTGCAACTATCTTCTTCATTGAATTTAGGTAAGTTTAATCTTGTATTGTACACATTTATCCCTTTTTCTCTGAAATGATTAATGTTTAGGTCGTATACTTCAATATGCTTGTTGGTAAATCATGTGGTATCACCCCAAGCCAAAGAAAATTAGTCATACATCAGCTGGTAGAATTTAGTGCTAGAAAAAAGTTAAATTAAAGAGCACCACTAAAGATCCCTTTTTTGGGAATACGCTAAGCGTTACAGAAATTTTAATTTTAGGCATACATTCCCTTATGATTGGTAATCACCCCAAGAGCATTAGTTTTGGATCAGGTGGATGTATAGCTTTTGTGTGCATGAATGTGTAGTCACCTATTTTTACCTCATAATTGTTATTGGCCCGGTAGTAGATTGTGGTGAAGGGCCTGTAGGCCCGAGATATTTAACTACTACAAATGCTGTTTCATCTATATTTTATATAGCAATACCTCGCAAGCCAAAACTTACTGAGTACGCTGAAGAAAAGAAGACAGAAGAATACCCCTCCTCTCTACACCCCTACACGTCACCGCCCTCGTAAATGTTATCGGCTGTTCCGGCTATATATACACCCTTGTATACCTCACCAGCTTCTCTCCATCTAAGACTGTCTGATTAGAGTGCTAAACTAATCATAATTATAGCTGTATAATAATCATTTTTATCGTGTAAGTTTTTGTTAATGTTGTTCGGTTTGATCCCACTCGTTTTACACTTAGAAAGCAACTGGCAGTGCTGTGGAGTGTTTTTGCTGTCTCCAAGTGTATGTAATTATACTTAATGAATTGGAAATTGAAATGTACGCTCACCAGCCTAGTATATATATATATAGTACAATTGATTCATCAAAAGTGAAAACAATAAATTATTATTAAGAAAGTTACATGGTGTATTATGTATCTTGTCGTATGAATGATCATGGTTATTGCCTCAAACTAGTGGACTTCTTGATGGTTTTCTTTTTCATTTAATTAAGTTGGCAGCAAAAGAGAAGCCTCTGAGTGTCACAAATACATTCACAATTTCAGGGAACTAAGCATCCTCTGATGATTTTATATCTACTGTGAAACAAGTATCCAATACCACTAGCTCTGCACATTCTCCTTACTATTACCATGTACCACCAATGCACTGTTGTGTTGATTGTGTCTCTTTCCCTCTTCTTTCACCGCTTATGCAATGAGTTTTCCTCATTTTGAGGCAAGAAAAGAAGACAAGAAAGCGAGGCGCGGATGTTTTCCGAGGCCCACTTCCGTTTCCAATCCCTCTCTCCTACATCTATGCTCTTATATAGTGCGGCATGTATGCCACACACATGTATGTATGTAAAATTTCATTTTGTGTGGGATATAACAAATGTTCCAATGTTCCTCTGTCAGTTGGTGTAACACTCTCTACCTTATTAAGATTCTCTATCTACTTGTGTGCCATGTACGACGGGCATGGTTCAGGTACTTACATTTACTGTCCTACAGTCCTTAATTAATTATCTGTGGCTATAGTGGCAATACATTCACCGATTTCAAGTGCTAAATCAAGTCGGTGGGCACGTGAAATCAATCAATGGACTGGACTCTGTCAAGGGAATCGTTTCAACTACATGTACATGTATTACAGTAAAGAAACTTCCAAACTGTTTGTCAAACCAAGCAATTTCTCGTAAAGGCTACAATGCGATGGAAGTAAAGACATAACTCTGTCAATGTAGTTGTGGGTGGGGCTCAATCTTTGCGATCTTAACCAGTTGGGTCAAGCACTACTCCTCTTTCATTAACTCGATCCGACTTAATTATAGTTGAGTTAAGTATAATTATATAATCACACCGATAAATTCCATCTCCACCGAGGCATCAGCACCTGCGGTGCTTTCATTTTACCAGCACTTTAGATGGCAAAGCGAGCTTTCTTGTTAGCATCATGCAGCCTTCACTAGGAAAACTGGTTGTTTGTGGGAATTGCTCTCTTCACCCAGAAACTGAAACCCCTGTAGCGAGATTGGATACCAACTAGCTAGCTCCCTTTCTGCTCTTGCTACTACTAAACCACCAGTCCATTGATTGACTTCACGTGCCCACCGACAGTATGATACTGCGTAAGTCACCAAGCGCTGCAAAGGCTCTTCTAAATTGATCCCACTATGTTTTAACACAGTGGGCTTCATCCACTATTAATGCCACAAGCTTCGAGCATATCTCTGGAGCACATCTCTATATATCAAGCATTGTTCATAATGTTCTCCAGAGTTATAAATACTAACTGCACTACTCCATCAAGCTTGTTGCTTATTGGTCGAGTTGTGCCTCTCCTACAAATTCTGCTTTCAACCGCTCCGAGTAAATTTAGAACTTCGATCAACCATGATGAGAAATGACAAAGGGCTTATATATACAACAAAACAATACTTCCAGACGAATCTGGATGTGGCACGTATTAATCTGTTATAATCAGCATTCAAAAATTAATCTGCATTCATTACTTATTACCTTTCAGTTTGTCAAAGACAAGTGGCAGAACAGCATATAATTATGATAGATTTTCCAGGAAGTGATACAAATAATTTTGTCATGGCCTTCAACTAACTTGAGGACAGCTTCCAACAGTTTATCTTTGATTCCTAGTTGTCGGGCACTGTCAGATAGCTTCCATCTCTATTTCTTCACACTGCAAACGCATGCACACCCCCGTAGTATTGTTGTGTTTGCGGTTACCGCAAACATGTCACAACTAACCACTCGCTGAGTCAGCTAAAACGAGTTCTACATTGGAACTTGACCAGGCATTCTTTCGAACGGCTGGTCTCGAGGCTAACCAACTAAATGTTGTGTGGAACACACATTTGGCAAGGGGGCAATTGCCCCCCCCCCCTTTTTTTTCTGGATCTCTACTACCAGTCTCAGCTCTAGCTAGGCAGGCTAGCTACGTTCTTTGTGTCTCTATTGGTGAATTACAGTTACATGCATGTGCAAACAAATATGGGTGGGGCATTCAGGGTTCTGCCCAGGAATTTTGAGAGGTGGTCAAAAATGATGGGGGAAAATTCGCCCATGCAGGGGGTGTGTACGGGAAGGGGGACACAAATTTGAACATGCATGACTTGTGTTGTAAGCCATGTAAGTATACAGCTGAAATAATTATATATGTACATAGTTGTACTTGCATCAGTACAGTATGGTGCTATACTTCATCACAGGGTCATGATCAGTATACTTGGAAGTATTAACTGCATGCACCCAGTTGCATGCTCACTCTCTAGCTTGTATTTCCCTTAGCAGGTGGTCCAACTCCTTGGTTTAAGGCAGAGTATAGCTAGCTAGCTAGCTGCAGTACTCCTCGAACTCAACAGAGCCATGCTGCAGCTTCAAATTAATTGTTCTGGTCATGTGCAGTAGAGTTCAATTAATAGTTAGCTCTATATAAGGCACATCAAGACAGTAAAACTGGTAAGCGAAGACTAGCCAGTACTTATAGAATGTAAAGCAGTGGTCGGAAGGCTAAGTGGTGGTCGCAGCTTACCTAAACGACCACTGTAGGCAGAACCCTGGGCATTGTAAAATGGGTGGGTATGATTGCATGCTCACATTTGGCCACAAATAGGGTTTCATACAGAGGGGTGGGAGCCCTGGGATTTCCCTCCTGGAAATATGAAAAATTAAAATGATGTCATACCAAATTGTACAGTGATTCAGATATGATTATTCCAGTTAAGAAAAAGCGTCTTACATGTATAGCGGGTAATTTTCGTGGGGTAAAATATTGGTTATTTTCGTGGGCAAGCTGACCTCCACGAATTTTAACGAAGGCGTGGCTTACCAGAACGTAGTGCAGGCAACGAGTCACGAAAACCACCGTTTTTTGCAACTTGAATATTTTAACCCGCGAAACTTACCCGTTATACGGTATCCATTTGATCTAGCACATGGTACAGTTCAGACGGGAGATTACATACAATGTACACAAAATGCATGTATACATGCAATTATTATTATGATACCCTTTGAAATTTAAATCTTACAACCCCTATAAGCAGTGCATGTACATAGTGGGACCATAGGCTTTGTGTACACACACTAGAGGTCAATTTGAGTACCTTTTCTGTTTTGCTTAAAACATTTTTTTGCCTGGTGAGGTGAAGGTGTACAATGCAGTAAGAACGGGTGTCTCTATATATTCACTGGACTGGACCACTCGACTGGACTACTGTTCTCTAAGATTTTTCGACAAAATTACAGTAGATATACTATAGTATAGCTATAGTACAAAAACCTCCAATTAATTGCACCTTTATTAAACAAACATTCTGCCAAATTTTCTCCGGGGGAAATACCCCCGGACCCCCAAATTTTCACCAGCGTATGGCCGTCGTCATTCCCCCCCTTGGCTAAAAATCCTGTATGAAACCCTAATTATAGAGTTGATGCTGGTATAATGGGACGGTGGGTATTATGAGACACTTTATTCATTACCTGCTCATAGGTTACAACTACATGCCAACAGCTGGTGCATAGAATAGCTTTACATTTACATTTTACCGGATGGAATAGGCTGCTAGCAGAGGCTGCTAGCTTGGACTTTACTATTGGGAGGGGCTAGTTTTACTTGGAACGTGAGCCTGGTTATTAGACCATGTGGAATCATATCTGAATTGCATGATAATTATAAAGAGAACACACTTGATTGTAAGTAATTTTGAATATTATATCTTAGATGGCAGCTAAACGCAAGCAGTGGAGTAGAGTAAGCATGGAAACTGCTGTGTCTCAAGTACAAAATGAGGGAATGTTGCTAAGAGAAGCATCCAGAATGTACAATGTTCCCCTGGAGACGCTTAGGAGAAGGGTCAATGGAAGTGTAGCAATCGATTGTCGACCTGGGCCGAAAACTGTGTTAACTAAGGACGAAGAGACAAAACTGGCCAAATACTTGCTTAAGATGTGTGAAATGGGGTTTGGAATAACCCATGGGTTTGGCGTACTCTATTGTCGAGAAAAGCCAGCGGTCACACCCTTTCCAAAATGGAAGTGCCGGAAGAGCTTGGTTCGAGGGGTTTATGAGACGAAGGCCCACTCTAACAGTTAGATCTCCTCAGGCATTATCATATTGTTGAGCTATTTCTGCTAACAAAGAAACTATTAACGACCTCTTTGGAAAACTAGGGTCTCTTTATAATCTGGTATCAAAGCCTATGCAAATATACAATTGTGATGAAACCGGAGTAACAATTGTTTTTAAGCCACATAGAGTCATTGCGGAATTGGGTAGGAGACATGTGTATGCTGTTTCTTTTGCTGAAAGAGGGAAGACACACACTATTCTCTCTTGTGTCTCAGCAACAGGATTTGTAGTGCCCCCAATGATGATATACCCACGAAAAACATGTGTGCCTGATAAACTAAAAGAAGGAGCATTCTCTAACACCCTGTTTAAAGGCAGTGAGAGCGGCTGGGTCAATTCCGTGCTATTTTGTGAATGGTTTGAATTTTTTTAAGCAGCATACCTCCAATTCGTCCGGTTTTGCTAATACAAGATGGCCATAGCTCTCATACTTCCATTGAATTGATTGAGATGGCCCGTGCAAATGGAGTGTGCCTGCTATGTTTGCCAGCCCATACCTCGCACATTCTCCAGCCTCTAGATATTGGGGTTTTCAAATCGTTTAAATCAAGTTTCAATAAGGCTTGTGGTAACTACATGAAGCAAAATCCTGGAAGAGTTATCACTACTGATATTCTGGCCTCGATGGTGGGAGAAGCATATACAACAGGTTTCACTCCATTGAATATTTTGAGCGGCTTTAAAAAAGACAGGAATTTTTATCCTTTTAATCCAAGCTCTGTGGATGATAGGCAACTGGCACCATCTATTGCCCTCTCGAGAAAAGCAGACGGCCCACCCCTTCAAAAGGAAGACGATAATGAACAGCTGCTGCTTTTTTATCCTGAAAGAGAAAAGTGCTTTGCACGACGATTTGAAGAAGGTTATGACATTCAAGACACGGAATACATTGCGTGGATTAAAATTAATCACCCAGAACGCTGCTTAAGTAATGTCAGTAGCTCAAGTATGCCTGCTGCTTCAACCAACAGTAGTGGGACGTGTACAACTAATTCCAAATCCCCCGACTCTGAAGCTAAAGCATCTTGCAATGACCTCAGTGACATTCTTTCCCTGCCTAAACCTAAGGAGACACCAGGGCAGGGCGGAGAAGAAAGACTGGCATCAATAAAAAAACCGTTTGTGTCACAGATGCTGCCCACAAAGAGAAGAAAGAAAACGAACTGCAAAAGCTTGAAAGAAAACAACTCCGTGAGAAGAAAATAGCCGAAAAAAAAATACTTAAAAATCAAAAAAAGGAACAAAAAGCCAAACAAACAAAACATCAGGGCAAAGGTGTAGAAAGCCTTGTGGAAGGACTCACTCTAGACAGAGATGCAACTAGAGAAGATGCTGCTGAACATGATACAGAATATACAGAAGACACAAGAGATGATGCAATTTGTCCAACGTGTGGTAAAGTATATTCTGAGGATTCAGATTTATGGGTCTGTTGTGACAAATGTGTACGTTGGTATGACTTTAAATATGCACGAAGTTGAGAAGCAGGAGTCGTCTCCCGGACAGTTATGTTTGTGATTTATGTAAATAACTAAAATAATGTTCGTCCCTTAATTAGAACGTCTGTCCCTAAATGCCCACTGATGGCACTATTCATATTTGTAAAAATTGTGTGTAAAGTAATAGATTATCTTAAATATTCTGTTATGGTTTTTGATACATAATTATGTGTATATCTTTTTGTGCTAAAAATTTTAGGTGAAAGCAACTAAGTATAGTGGAGTTATTGTCTCATAACCGCCGCGGTTACTCTATGCAATACAGGTATTGGATAAATCGTTTCCCCTCTGACAAGAGTACTCACATTAGGTATCCTTTGCTTCTCTTATCCAGGTGGGCAAACCTTGAGTACAAACGCCTTATTTGACTCTCCGAAACTGCATGGAGTTGCATGAAAAATGTTTGAACAGATAGCTAGCAGTTTACACAAAGTTACTTACATCCAGTTTCATCGTGAATCTGCTGATAATCGTCTTCAGTCAAGAAAGTATTCACATTTCCCATTATTGTTCAAGGCCAAGCTAGCTACAGTAGCTACGTACCTGGATGACGTATTTGAGTGTCCAGACACAGAGTTCCATACCGGAAGTAAACAATGATTCGCACGTGATGAACTTTAATCTCATATGACGTCCCACCCATCTGTACCCCAAAGTGAAGTAAAGTGAAGGTAGTTTTAATGGTTGATCCTGACGTCAATGAATCACTGGACTACTATTAAAGAAGGTTTGGCAAGCCAATAGGTTCTAATCTAGAACTTCAGAGCCTTTAACAGTATCCATCTATATAATTAAGGCTTAGATCTACGTCTGTTTAGCCTAGCCTAGCCAGTACATTATAACAGCTGTAGTTCCTGTAGTTTTATAATCATGCTTTTTGACTCCAGTAGTTTATAATCATGCTTTTTGTCCCCAGTTTTTAGTGCGAGCAAGTGTGTATACTACTATGAGTTCGAGTGTGATCGGAGCTTATGATTTTCTAAATGCCGAAAACAACACGAAGTGGAGTGGCTGGCTACAACCAGGTCTCCGTAAGGTATGTTCTGCTGTGCTTACTTGGTGGATTGATAGGGCAAGAAGTCACATTTGATCATAGATATGGGATAGGAAATGGAGCACGTGTGCACAATCACTTCTGTGTAATGCCAGAAGTTGATCCGTGTTTTGCCTCCAGACACCCCGCCAACCCAGCGGGAAATATTATTACTATCATTCACAGCTCCCCACTGGGACTCTTAGTCCTGTGCCGAGCATCCACGCCTATTGTGCATCATATAGAAGCGTTGTGTATCTCACCAAGAGCTTGAAAGCTTTCAAAAGCAGTTTTTTGAGTGTTGTATTATCATTTCGGCTCTATCTATAGCTAGTGGCTTTGTGTACCTTCTACGAGGAAAGGCTGTGACTACAGCACAAAATATTAATGATTCCCTTTTTCTTAAATAAATGGGCATTGTATGCAAGTAAAATCAAAGCCACTTGGCCTTAGGTTGGTTATTTTTGTCTTAGTTAGCTGGTTTTGAAAAGGAGACTCGTTGTGTACCCATTTAGAAAGTTATATCAATGATTGAATGTATCTTTGTATAATATTCATTGATAGTTGGTTGATTCATTGTGTCGGCACAGTAATTTACGACAGAACTTTTCTTCATTTCCATAATTCTCTATCATGTCTGTGACGTAGCCTCCTTCACTGGCCTCCCCCGAAGAGAAGGCCTGCTACTGACTGCTTGCGCATGCGCTTGGATATTTTCCCTGTAAAATGTCCTTTGTTTGAATTTGTCACGAAAATATTCTGACAAAGTATTGAAAGTCATACACATAGCTATTATATAGCTAGCTAGCTAGAGACAGAGCTGTAGGTTTGTTGTACAGCTATTTTCTTTCTGGTAGAATCAGTAGCAGTAGTATATAGTAGACTTTTAACCAAGTTAGTATTTGATGGACGTGGCCTGTCCATATAGGCTCTTGTCAGCTTTTACTCCGTTCAGACGATTGTCATCTACACTGTTGCTGGCTGTGAGTCTTTTGTTAACATAGCAGGCTAAGGGTAGCTATCAGACTACTACCAGATGGGCTAGAAACCTTCAATGGAACCTTCTATCTACTTCCTTTAATCCACTTCCGTTTGTTGTGACATCATTGTTTTACTGACTATAAACGTTGTTATCCGGATCCGCCAGATACCGGCAAAATATTAGCACATGCGCAAGCAGTCGATACCAGGCCCACTCTTCGAGGAAGTGCGGCCTGGGATCGAGGCTAGTCTGTGACTGTACTGGAATACTCAAGGGTACAGACAGAACTCTTCTCATTGTCGTCCAAGCTGCTTTTACTGCTTGGAGGGGTCTCACCAACTATTGCTGCTACCTTGTTGTGACTGTTTCACTAGCCATTGCTAATACATGTAGCTAGTTTATAGCGTAGTACTAGCTAGAAGCATTGGCTGGAGGAAATTAAGAAAAAAACTTCGACCAAAACGCGGATCGTCAATGCCATCCCTTTCCCTTCTTAGAATTATCTATGACCAAAATTAGATAGAAACCACTGAAAATAGGTTTTCTATTCACTGAACGACTGGATTGACCTTTGTCCTTGATTATGAGGTTATTAGATGTACTAAAGTAACGAGTGTTGCAAGCGTGCGCTTGCTAATGCCTCTCGCAATGTTTTTGCTTTCGCTCAAAAGTATTAGAGTGTTATAGAAGAGGTAAATAATTTGCAATGTAAAGGATCACTTAAGCTGCAAATGTGTAGTTCTACCTTGAATAAAGGTCGCGAGTAGAGATAGCCAATGTGCAAGTTCAAGCTTCTTAGCTTTTTCTCTGCTTTTATACAGCAACGAAGCTTTAATGTCGAAATCTGTCACAATTAAAACTAATAACTAGTTGTGTGGAGGCTACATCCATTCTGTAAACGCAGTGCTATGGCATCCAGGTGAGTAGCCTCGATTCCAGGCCGCGAAGAGAAAGCGGCCTGGTATACATTGTATGCGCATGCGCATGCGCGTACATAAGTCATTACCCCAAAAAGGGGGTAATCCGTGTATTTGTGGATACTCAGGAACACATCATGCCTTTCCTATAACATCTGTAGCCTTACAGTGTAGGGTATCGTTAAGTAGAGACTTGACTTAGTACAATAAAGGGCGTGCTCTACTTGGCTTGATACAATAAAGGGTGTAAGAACACAGCCATCTTTGCATAATACTTCTATGTAACGGACTGTAACTTCAGAATACAAATAATATACGGTACTGACTGGGTCCCCTGATGAAGCTGTGGTAATATGGACCAGGTAAGTCTTCTGCTACTAAATCTTGCCTTTATGTTCGACAAGAAGTCATTGCTGAAGATAAAGAAGCTAATGAGTACTCCTGAAAGCTTTTATTAAGCTTTAACTCGACACTCAGAAACTTATTCACTCAAGATCTACTGATGTATTTAAGAGTCCACCACTCTTCCTAAGCTGGCAGCTCTACATGTAGCTGTCTGAAAGCTGCCATTGTGGTCACATTGTCATACGTATTCTTCATTTTTGTAACTTTGTCTGGTTTTTACAATTTGTATGATGAAATTGTTGTCAATTATTTCGCGCATGCACATACAAGGTATACCAGGCCGCCTTTCGCACAAGGTATACCAGGCCGCCTTTCTCTTTGCGGCCTGGAATCGAGGCTACCAGGTGGTAGATCGACTCACATGTCACACACAGACAAACAAACTAGAGCACTAAAGTGCAAACCCTCGGCTGGTGACTTGATTATAAAGAAACCAGAAGAGTGATATAATGCAGTGCATATAGTGATGTTGTTATCATGATGACTTGCACAGCAATAAACTAAACCAGACTAACGCATGCTGAGAACAGGTAGTGGTACTATAGGTATATGCACTGTGGATTAGGATCACAGCAAAGAAGCCTGGAATCTCAGAGAAGTATGGCTCCAGGTCCTGCATGGAGTAGGATGCCAGTCAGCTAAAGCAGCAGGAGCTAAGCTTTCTACTTTAGTGACCCTGTTCCATTGCTCCTGGTACGTACAGGCAGTTATAAGTAACGCATGTGCCAAGTTCTGTTCAAGCTACATTTTGCTCGCTTTTATTAGACAACGAAGCTTTAACACCGAAAGCTACCACTATTAGAAGCACTAACTTGTTGTGTGGAGGCTACCCACGCTGTAAACGCAGTGCTAGAGTATCCAGGTTAGCCTCGAGACCAGCCGTTCGTTATCTGAAAGAACGCCTGGTCAAGTTCCAATGTAGCACTCGTTCTAGTGGTCTAGGAATTTCTTGGACCGGTAATTGCCCGCACAAGGTGTATTACCCATGAATATCATTATGATGCTATAAAACGCTGACTCAGCTAGACAAGTTGCACATTAGAACTTGACCAGGCGTTCAACGAACGGCTGGTCTCGAGGCTATATCCAGGTACCGTAAGCGTTCTAATTATAGAACCAGCCTCGGTGAGGACGCCCTCTTTATAACGCCCATATACTACCAATTTTTTTGCACATTATTTCTAGAAAAATAAAATACTTGTTCTCTAAATTAGAACGATACGGTAAGCAGACCCACTGTCACAAGCTTCTTAGCTTTTCTCGTTTTTATTTGACAACGAAGGTTTAACATCAAATTCTACCACTAATAACTTGTTATGTGAAGGCTATCCATGCTGTAAACGCAGTGCTGTGGCATCCAGGTGAATAGATTCACCTATCACAAACAAACAAACCAAACAACTACTATAACCCGTGGCTGCCCACGCTCCTCGGGTTAACACTAGCTACTATACCTGTGGCTGCCCACGTGCGCCTCGGGTAATAAATAGTACCTTAAAGTGACATATTTTCACAGGTAGATTTGAGATTTGTTATGTACGTGCATGTATGTATGTCACGCTCAGGATTATCGTGCTTCAGGAATCCGGAATTTGTTCAGGATTATCACGCTTCAGGAATCCGGAATTGGGTGTGGCTACACATTCGGTTAATGTTTAATACCTCCAAACTGATCTACTATTGGCATAATTATGCAGAGAATAAAAGCTACGCAGTAGCTGGAGAAGCTAGCTTAGGCTGTAGCTGTCTCATATGAACAAAGCCAACACGACACTACTCTTGGAAAGAGTTCTTGAGAGACTAATTCTAACCAAAAATGAATATTTTTTTGCTATTTCATAATTATATCCTAATCTCATTCTCTATAATTATTCTCTAGCAAGTCTACTTTTCTCCTTCTCTCTCCTAAAATTGTACAACTCTGCGCGAGGCTAATCATACATGTGTGTATATAATTGTCTCCATTTGGCAAATATCCATTGAGTCATCGTATTTCTCAAGGCTTTGAAACAATGCATGCATAATAATCTCTGATGCGTTATGCAACATGTAGATCCAGAAGCAAGTTCAGCCTCGCCTGGAAATTAATGATGATGCACTCGCTTATCTAGAACGCATGGTCTTCAGACTCCTTGCTCAGATGTGTGCCTCTCAGCCACATACACTCGCTGATGTTGAGTCGTATGTTCAGAAAAATTTTGCCACTCCCATTGATACTTGGGCACTGAGTGATGCCAAGATGTTGATGGAAAGAGCTCAAAAAAAGAAAGTGTTGTTTGTGTTCCCAGTGGACAAGATGTTTCCTCAACTGCAGAAAGTAAGTTTGCATTGGGTCACATTGTTTGTAAATTCTTGGTTAGAATTGTTTTCTATACACAAGTATTTCAGATGCATATCCCTGAATTGCATATCCCTGAATTATTTAATTTACCTGTAGGAAGTGTTTGGTTACAAGATAGAGCTGAATTTGGTTCAGTTTATCATGGCTATTTTGGACTATGTCTCTGCTGACATACTTAAGGTAAGGTCGCTCCTGTTGTATGAATTAGTTACATATGTACAAAACAAATACGTGTACGTGTGTTTTGTGCATCGAGGCATAGCTGCACGAAGAATACTTAAAAAAAGCTGACTGTGTGTGTATGTACTGTGTGTATGCACTGTATGTCTATCAGCTAGTAATCGCTCAACGGTTGCATTGTGACGAAAACTAACAGCTTCAATTAATTCACTTTCTCTAGGACATGATGCGGGCCATTATTGGGTCATTATTGGGACATCGTAACCACACATACATGTGTATGGCAATTCCGTGTATAGTGAACCATTATGTCAGAATTAAAAAATCTTAGTACACGTACGTCAATAAAAAATACATCACTTTGGGGCTGAATGCATGTAGTTTTTCAATATTTAGTTTTTCGTTGTCTAGGCTACAGGGTGATTTGTGGTTAAGATTACAAGGGTGACTGTAGATACCAAGCATTAATTAGCCCAATTATAATAATATGTAGTTTAATGTAGTTAACGAGGGAATACACTAACCGCGGCCTTACCTCGAAGTACACCATCATAGAGGCGTGGCTTCCGGTAACATGTATACCTACCGCATGCGCATCCAGTAGCATCCTGATTCCACGTGCTAAAGTACAGCTGCTGTCAGCGAGCCACAGACAAATTGGCTGCTTAAATTTTATGTATGGCTGATTATCTCAAGCTTAGCCTCTTCTCCAACCCTCCCTCTCCTTGATTGGCCCCACTGCGCTCTCTCAAGAACAGATAAAGGAAGCATCATCATGTACATGGAGCGCTCCTTTCTGTAAGCCCAGCCCAGGACTTGCCACATGTGGCTTACACTCAGCTCAACTTTAGGAAGCATGGTGCTCGCTAGCCCAGACGACAGGCCACTCAGGTACCCACACGCACAGTCCCGCCCAGGGCTCGTCCACACACAAGGAAGCCCAGCCCAGGACTTGCCACATGTGGCTTACACTCAGCTCAACTTTAGGAAGCATGGTGCTCGCTAGCCCAGACGACAGGCCACTCAGGTACCCACACGCACAGTCCCGCCCAGGGCTCGTCCACACACAAGGAAGCCCCGCCCATGGCCTGCCCACACATACACATGTACACAGCCGCTGCGATATACACACATGTAGCTCACAGCACACACACCGCTGTTGGAAGCCCCGCCCAGGGATTGCCCACACATAGCTTACAGCACACACAGGGATGCAGCCCACCCACACAGATGTTGGAAGCCCCGCCCACACATAGCTTATAGCACACACACACGGATGCTGTTGGAAGCCCCGCCCAGGGCTTGCCCACACACAGCTTGGGCAACCCCCTCACCAAACAGTTTTCTGCTAAATTCGGGTAAGACACAGCCGCAGAATGGCTCGCCCGCTGTTGGAAGCCGGTTCATCTATACACATTAACAGGGTGTCATACAGGTGTCGTACAGGTGGGAAAGGGTGGATATCCCCCTTAGCTCCAATTCCCCCCCCCTTTCAATTATGACTGAGTGTCCATAGCTGGGTATTGAAATAACAGTTAACCTTTTTTTAGCAACATTTTCTGGTTACTTTTCTCATTTCCCCTGACATAGCTTGGGAAACCCCGCCCCCACACTATTCACTACTTCAGCATAGCCCCACCCACCCACGCTGATCAGGCCGTTTGATTGGTTACCTTTTCAGTGCCCTGAGTTGAATTTAATTTACCCGACTCACTGTATCAGCTTCAATCTCACGCTGGCTATTGAGTTGGACAACATTTCCAACACCATGGCTCGCCCAGGGTTCGCCTATACACACAGCTTGGACAACCTCGCCCCCTTGGAAGGCCGTCCTTGAGTTACCCCTAGGACTCTATAGTACCTTGTTAAATTTACCCAATCTCACGCTGGGCCGGGTATTTCGGACAAAAACCCAACGCCCTTCTGGGTATTAATTATTTCATTCTACACCGTATCGTTCCCGTCTACATGCTAACCCACGTACACCATGTGTTCTTAATATCTGTGTTGCTCAGGTCCATACGTACTCTGTATCATCGTTCAGGTACTTTGCGTTAATTAAGCCGCAGGTTTAGATTAGGCCACACAGCCCAAGCACTTTGTTTAAGCTGCGTATTCTCTATCTCAGTTTCTCGAACTCAAGCCACATAACCCCGCCCAGGGATTTCCCACCCACACCGCCTTCTCAATCTCAGTGGGCGCAGTAGAAGCGGACCAGGCCTGCCCACCCAATCATATTTTAATTAAAACCCAGCGCCAGACTGTTACTCTGCATCCATTTGCAGAGCCCCGCCCAGGGCCTCATTCACGGACCGCTCGCCCAGTCAAGTCGCACTTTAACCCACAAAGTTCATACTAGCCTGGAGACTGCCGAGCCCTCTGCAGTAGACCAATCTCAGCACAGAATCATACTGTACATCAATTAAAACTTGTCCAACAGACTGTTAACCCGCCCCTTAAGGATCTGCGCTGTGTTGCCGCAGAGCCCCGCCCAAGGCCTCTCTCAAAGTCGTACTAACATTGACTGGAAGTCGCCTTTTCATTTAAATCATCAACTGGTTCTGATAAGGCTGCTTATAGGTGCCCTGTCAAATATTCAATTCTACGCACAGTTGAGAGCCCGCCCAAGGCTCCGCTAACAGTGCCGAAGCACAGCATACTAACGTGGATGTCATATCTCATTTGTATGTCTTCGCTAGTCAGACCGCGTAAACTCATCCCCCTGTCCACGTCAGAAGGCATGAACCCCCGCTCCGAGGCGCACTTACAGTCAACCTGACTGCCTAGTTCCACACAGCCCCTCTGCGGCAAGTGTTTTCTACGGCTGGCGCCGCGGTACATGCATGTAAACTCTTTTCCCACCAGTCCCAGTCCCCTGCGAAGGCATGCACTTACACTCGAATTGACTGCCAGCTCCGCTCGGGGCTCTCCCACTCAGAACGCAGAGCCCAAAGCACAGAGTGACACACGAAGTGAGGTGCTCAGTATAGTCATACCTGCTTAGGTTTTATACAGCCCAGGAACCACCGCAGTCATGTAAACTCATTGCCTGTATTGCAACCAGCTGCGTATAGATCAGCACGGCCCCAGGCCACACCCCGCCAGTAACAATAAAAGCTCGCCCACTCAGAATGCATGAGTCTCATACTAACCCGGCCACACAATGGAGGCACCCTCGCTTATAGGTCTCGACAGCACCTCATTCGTTGCCTATAACAATGGCTTCTGAATCTCTGCAGAGCCCCGCCCTTGGCCGGACTACCTACAATAAACCTAACGGTCTCAGACGTAGCTCTGGTCACACAGCCTATATTATTACTATAGCAGTCTCATTTAGGACTCAACCAACCCCAGGCCACATCCCGCCAGCAACAATAATTAACAGTATGCCAGTGGCAGATAGGGATTGTTTTACGGGTGTCAGGCGTGTGCGAACTTTGCGAGGGTTGATCAATTCGCAACAATGGAATCCGCATTATTACCACACGACCCTTGCCAGGACGCAGTAGTTAGATCGCAAAGGGTCAAATGTTCTACTGATTTGGCTCATTCGCACTGTAGCATGCACTACTCTCAGCGGGCAATCCCCTTGATCTCAGGTGCTTTCCCTCAGGTTTCACCACCGGCCGCAAGAACCCGCTGCTAATGCTATTTTGACCACGCTTTGGCTGAACAACTCTAGTCCGGGCGACCATGCAGTGTACCCTCAATTGTCCATTAGAGCCACAATCATGACCGCCGACTGCTGGCCCCCTATACACGTCAGTGCAAGACTATACTGGTCTGGGTGCTAGTCTCCGAAACAAACAGCCCAGCTTTGCCAGTGTTACACCCACACTCTATGGCATGATAGTCCCCATGTGAGTTCTCCCTCATACACTAGGCAGTCGACTACTGACCTGGTACCATCCTTTTACCAGGAATACCATCATTTCCACGTGATTCCCCCCTCAGTACCAGTCGGCGACTCAGTCTGTACTGCCGGTATGTTGACAAAGTCTTCCCACATTCACTGGCTCTTCACAACTTCGCGCACTTATATACGACTTCCATTATTTGTTATGACGGTTTGTGTATAAGTTATATTATGTAGATGAATAATTCCACCAAAGTAATTCACCTTTGGGTGTTGACGCCATATCGGCAACCTTAAAATACGCATACCCACATTCTGCCTCCACATGGCTATACCCCTCAACTGAGCTCAATGCTCAGTATGCAGCCTACATGTGTTCCCTTAACAGGAACCGCCATTGTGAACCCCCCTTTTGGTAACACCGTATCGTACCCAGGTATTTTCCTAGTTTTGGGGAGTACACTACCTATTTCTATTCCTTGGGGCTGAATGAAGGCCCCCAACACTTACGTGCTTAATGCTAATCGCGGGGGCCCCTCTCTCAGTACTCCCCCAAACCTAACCGCAGTCACGTGACCCCAACCTCTAGCGTGACATCCGCTTAGACCGGTACTGCTAATATCCTCGCGTAGGATATAACGCATTACCTATAGATCGCAATCATCTACTGCAATATGTACGACCATAGTTATGATTGATGAAAATGGTGTATTCTTTAGCTTATCTACATGTACACAATCCTTTGATGTATGATCACAAAGAACAATAAATTACACTATATATAGCAGCTGCTAAAATTATGGTCTGCAGATAATAGAAACTGCTATTGGGTTGTTATATATACTGTGGCTACCAGCTAGCTAGTTTAATTTGCTAGCGTAGCTGGTATTTAATTAATTCAGCTGGATCTCTGCCACTATAGTGGCATGTGCACACCGTACTGCACATATTCGTGTAAACTGCATGATCGAGTGTACTCAGCGTGGATAGCCTCCACACAACAAGGTATTTAGCTTCAACAGAAGCAGATATATTACCAAGGGCGTATAAATAGAAGAGAGGGCATGCAACTCGCAATGTATACGTGTATATACATCAAATTATTGATGAGTCAGCAGGATTTAGCCAACTTCCCACTAGGAAAATAGGCGTCAATACTGTTACTAGCAATTTATCCAGCAATGTTGTGCCAAATCCATACCTTAGCCAAAAACGATTGTCCTTTTCCATCGCTAAGAGATTGTCCACTATAGAAAAATGTTGGTGTTATATAAACACATACTCACCACCTTTGGTTGCCATGGAAATCTTTTTGGGTGTAGATAATTTGTTCACCAACACAATGGTATCATCGTTTTTCTTAGGAATGTCCCAATCCCAAAATATTTACATTTATGTACCAATACGTTTATTTACTCTATAGACTAAAGGCACATACTGTACACAAATTTATATAGCGTGTCCATGCAGTCATGTAATATGATTTATTGCAGTTGGCTGGTAATTTTGTCAAGAACACCAGGCGAGCTGCTGTCTACATACAGGCCAGTGACATTAACGTGTCAATGTCTGCTGATCCTGTAAGTCTTACAATAATTTGCTGTAAAATTCAGCAATCATGGTGATTTTATCAACCAGGCATTGCAAGCATTGTTCCAACCTCTTCAAGGCCAGAGAGAACCAGTTAATGCTCACCCTCTCCAGGTAAATAGTGCCATTCTTGAGTTATTGCTAGTGTGTGTATATGTCTGCCTTTTCAGAATAGTTCTAGATAGAGCTAGTTTACCCTTTTGTACTGCGATACTTTTGTGAATGGAAGTTGAAGGAAATACTAGTCTCAGTGTATAAGAGCATGAAATTAATGCCTAATTATGTGATTAACATGTATGATGTAAGCACAAATATTGTTTGAGATTTTGTCACAATAACCAAAAAAATTAAGTGTTTGTCGATTGTTAATATAATATTTTGTGAACTGCTTAATACCGCATACACGTACGCTTGTTATACCTCGAGGCGTAGCCGCACGAGGGATACGGTAAAGCTGTCTGTGTGTCTGTGTGTGTATTCCAGCTGTAACTGCTCAACGGTTGCAATGCGACGAAAACTAACAGCTTCTATAGGCTTCTAGCCACGTTCTCTTGGATTTTGGTTTGTGGATTAGCAAACTGAAGCTTTTTTCTTGAGTTTGACTCACATTGAAGGCTGTTGCAGTAGTCTCTTCAGAATCTTTCATAGCATCATCTGTTTGCAAACCTTCTATTCAACAAATGAGTTAGCCTTGCACTAAAGCGCTAGCTTTTTGTTAGCTACAATAGTCAGAAAAGATCTGTAAGCCACAAAACAAATGATACGTACCATATAGACTAGATAACAATAGATTCATGTACAGTGCAACAACCAAAGAGAGTAGATTTTTTTTTTTTGTACACATTTTTTACATTTTGTGGCATATCTTCTAAAGTAAAAGTGATATGATCTATTTGAGTGCATGTACTGAAAGTTCAACTATTGGCGCTTCCATTGGACCACCACCTGTTACATCACATGACATCATCAGTATAAAATGGCTGTCTGAAGATGTGTACTTCCGAAAATATGTTAGGAATAGAAGTAGCTTATTTGTTTGAGTTAAGATCTGAAATTTGTTGTGCATGTACCTGAGTATATTGCTCATCTTTTGAGCTTCAACGGAAATCTGGGCTACTAGTAAGTTCTGAGAAATACTGAATTTTGTTGTTTTTTGGTGGCAAAAATGTTAGGAATACAACTTTCGATTTTATATTAGTTAAGGTCTGATTTTTGAGCAGCATGTACTACAATAGTGTACTTTTCATCTGTACTAACTTACAGGAGTTAGGCTAGCCTCTTCTTTGCTAGAGCGGCCCATCTTGTCAAAAACAGTGCTTTTTATGACTTTTGGGGCGATTTGGCTACGTAGTAAGCTCAATTGCCACGCCCCTGTGACACGGAATGACTAGCACCAACTGTGTATTTGAGGTAGACATCACATGACCTTTGGATGTAGCAAATAACAACAAGATGATTTGTGATGTCACAAATCAATGAATATCATTGCATACGTCAGCAAAAGTAGCAAAACGGAGCAAAATCACCGTTTTTGACAAGAAGGGCCGCTCTAGCAAAGAAGATACTTGTTTAGCTCCTGTAAGTTAGTGCAAATGAATTTTACACTATTGTAGTACATCCTTCTCAAAAATCAGACCTTAACTAGCATAAAATCGAAAGTTGTATTCCTAACATATTTGCCACCAAAAAACAACAAAATGCAGTATTTCTCAGAACTTACTAGTAGCCCAGACTTCCGTTGAAGCTCAAAAGATGAGCAATATACTCAGGTACATACACAACAAATTTCAGATATTAACTCAAACAAATAAGCTACTTCTATTCCTAACATATTTTTGGAGGTACACATCTTCAGACAGCCATTTCATAGTGATGATGTCATATGATGTAACAGATGGTGGTCCAATGGAAGCGCCAATAGTTGAACTTTCAGTACCTGCACTCAAATAGATCATATCACTTTTACTTCAGAAGATATGCCACAAAATGTGAAAAATCAAAAAAATCAAAAAAATCTACTCTCTTTGGTTGTTGCACTGTACACAAGTCTAGATCATGTACACAAGTCTGATAACAATAGATACATGTACACAAGTCTTTTCTTCTCAGTATAATTATTAATATAGATAGATACACACTTTCTGTGCTTGTTTATAATTATACACTACTGTCTGTGCTTAAATTCTCTCTTACTCTCTGCCTTTGACAAAAGTTTGCTTCCACTGTTTGGCTACAGGCCATTTAAATAACATGCAGTTGCTTCAGTATTGTTGATGTGATATTGTACTTATCTCACAAACTACTGACTATATGCCTTTGACAAAGGTTAATTTGCTCCCACTGTTTGGCTACAGGCCATTTAAGGCGATCAGTATACACTATTAACTGTGGATACCCCTTTCTTGTGAAACAATCAGAGCACATTGCAAATTATTTACCTCTTCTATAACACTAATACTTTTGAGCGAAAGCAAAAACATGGCGAGATGCATTAGCAAGCAATACTCGTTAATAAATGATCAGAGGCCGCTCTCAAATAGTAGCCTCAGTGAAGTTTGACTCTATCTTAGGCTAGCATTTCTGCACGCTCACATTGCAGCCATATTTATGATAATTATGAATACTAGGTAGCAGCTTGTTAGTACTTTATAAAGACTTTCTCATGGCAGAACTTCAGTTCGTGCAGGTAAAAAGAAGTTTCTAAAGATTGCTGAATAATTAGCTGGGGGCTAATAAGGCCTCTCTTAAGCAGTGGCTTCTCTCGAATTATAGCCTCCTCTGCCAGCAAAATGAAATATTTAGTAGCCGCGGCCTCTGATCAAGCATATACGGTACTTACTAGTTTACAAGTGAATTGTGCACCTTTAGCCCTCTGAGAAACGGAAGAGCTTATGCTATGATGATGTTCTGCGTGAAACAGTAGACAATGAGAAGCAGTACATCCGTCATCTCAACCTCATTCTAAAAGTGTTCTTGGAGCCATTTCTCAACCTTTTCCCAGATCCAGTGAGTAAGACGTATATATCCACTGCGTGCATGGACATTGATTGTTCATGCATATTTTAAAACTATCAGTTATGCTTTACAGTACTATACCATAATGTTTGTAAATGAGGTACATAGATACTTGTAAAAAACAGATTTGTGCATGTGTACCTGCAGCTGTTTCCTAATTCGAGATACTAAAATACGCGATATTTTTATCTGCCTATATATTATCTGGTTTGTCCTACAGGAGTTGCAGCAGATAGTGATAAACTTGCAGGAGCTTCACGAGATATCTGCTCAGCTAGTTGGCTCGCTGGAAGAGTGTATTGAAATGTCAGGGGAGGATGGTGAACAGGGGGCACCACAAGCTGGGTTTATATTCGAGGAGATTGCTGAGGTCAGTACCACCACAGAACTATAAGTCAAGATTTTGATTACATAATTAAGCTCTTGTGTCAAAAAACACATTTGCATTATGAAATTGTCATTAAGCGTGAGAACAAGAAAGCAGGAGAGTCAATCCGTCACAGGCTAATTTAATGCAAATGGTTTTCATGAAAATACACACTCTTTTGTATCCACGCAATGTATAATTTCACAATGCAATTAGACCATGTTTGTTAACATGCAGTTATGTATACTTTACTAAAGCTAGACTTACGACGTTGTGACGGATTGATATGCGGCTCTTTCTAGCTTTCTTGTTTCCACACCGTTTTGGTGCTTATACCCCTGCCACGCAATTTTTCACATTTCATCTTTACAGGTATTGTAAAATATTCGTACTGCTTGTAGCGTAATTTAAAGAACAATCCCAAAGAGAGATGTAGTATTGAAAGTGCATAGAGGCCTATGGTAGCCAGTGCATGGCATACAAAGCTTATACCTGAGTGTGTAGTCAACTTCTGCTGCATTAGATGTCCATACAGTGGCTAATGACCACCTCCGAAGAGCAACCACTCACTATTAAGATAAATTTACCGTATAGCGGGTAATTTTTGGGGACAAAATATTCGTGGTTTAGACATTTCGTGGGTAATAATTATTTTTGTGGTTGCTGCTTGGATTGTAGGTAAAGGTAGGCAAGGTCGCTTCATTTGTGGGTAAAATATTCGTGGTCAAACCTCCAACCACGAAAACGACGAATATTTTGCCCCACGAAAATTACCCACTATACGGTATGTGTCGTATGAATGATGAGAGTCCATATATATATATGTTTATCTATCATTAATGCTCAGCTTGATTGTACATTTTCATATTGACACACAGTCATATGAGCTTGAAGTATACATTCGCTATGCTGAGAACTACATGATGGCCAAAACCCGTCTTGAGGAGATGGTAGACCACCCTGACGTTGTGGAACATTTCAAGACTCAGCCTATCAGTTGTCTCAAGGAGGCTATGAAGTACATCCTACCCAAGTGCCTGGATGAGCCTTGTTACCACTGCTTCCACTACTTTGACGCCATTGAGGTTTGCTCACACATCTTCTTTTGTGTAAACACTGTTCGGCTTTCTCCTGCTGTGCATACATGTATGCATTGTATATGCATGCATGGTTATGGTTTTATTTTCTACCCAGTCTCTGTTTCAACTGTCACCTGATGCTGAGGACCAAGATGCACTGGGTTCGGTAAGAGCTCCATAGAATACAGTGTACAGTACAGCAAGTGTGTTGTACATTTATAAATAGCTGGCATTGCATGTACCAGAAAGCTGCTGTGCCTCTCCCTACAGGCTATCAGTGTAATGTTAGGACTCAAAAGAGATATGGATAGTGTGTGCTCTCGATTCCTTAAAAAAAGAAGGTAGGAGTTGTTGATGTTTATAATTAATCATCCAACAGAAATTATAATTGTGATCAAATTTCAGCCGAGATGATAGTGGGATGTTCTTCGGGAAACGACAGGGTTATCAGGTGGTCTCAAAGCAGCTCACTATGATACAGCAGAAAATTGAAGGGTGGGAGGTGAGACAAATAATTACACTGTGCATCTTGCCACAACATTGTATAATTATTCTGTACTGTACTACGTATGTGTGACCTTGTGTACAGGGGCCAGATATCCTCAACTGTTGTACAGAGTTCATTATGGGTGAGTATTGTTTTGCGTTCTTGTATAATGTGTTCTCTACCAGTGTACTGATTATTACTCCAGAAGGGGCACTGGGAGTCATGAGAGAAGGCAGGGGAAAAGTGAGTATGTCTATTGACATGTATGTACAATGTAGTGGTTGCCAGTGTCTCTGTAAATCCTTAGTCGACTTTCTCGAAACTGTAAAAGGTGCTTTTCTGGCTTCAGCATATTTTGTTTTCTTATATACATGTACATGTACTACAATAGGTTTTCACCTCTTTTGTCGGCCATCACATGTTCAGTTATGAGTAAAATTAGTTTTACATGGTGTGTAATATATTAACTGAAAGGCCCGTGGGTGTGTTTGTTTGTCTCTCTGTGTCTGTTCATACATTGCAGACAAATCGTATACATCTATTATGGTTGCTTTGCTCACCCCATAAAGTTTGTGAGTAAGATTGAGCAAAACGTACATGCTGGTTATACGCTTGCAACACGTGGCTTTCATTAGCGTGGACCTCTTTAACATGACATTGTGTTTTGTGAAGGCCTCTCTCTGCTATGATCCTGACTGATCCCAGTGCATGTCAAAGGTTGCCCCAACACAACTTGACAAACATATCTTTATGACATCCTTCTGCTTATTTCCTCCTCTTCATCTTCTAGGGATGAGACAAGGCTGAAGGTAGCACTTCAGTGCTACGTACATTGTATTCATACTTATGTTTGGTATTGAGGATGTCAATTTGTAAATTTGTATTTTATTTTTGCAGCCCAAAGATAAAAGTGATCGCCATGTGTTCTTATTGGATGGTCTGATTATCTGCTGCAAAAGCAAGAACAAAGGTGGAGTAGGCTTAAAGGAGAAAATTAGCATGAGGAAGGTGAAACTGGCTGACCTGGAGGACACAGATGGTGTGTGGGTGTAATCAGATTGTGTCTCACAATTCTGCCTGTTGGTTTCACTATAGGCTGTATATGCACTTGTGTGCTGCTCATAACAAGCATTTGTTTCCTTTTCTGTAGAGCTCAAGTATGCGTTCTCCCTACAAGACCAGTTTCAGCCAGGGTTGATTTTTTTCGCTATCTCCAAAATAGAAAAGAATGACTGGATGGCCCTCCTCACACACCTGGTGACTCGAAGCACCTTTGATAGACTCTTGGATATCAAACTACGGGAGGAGGAGAGGAGCATCCCTCCATTGAGACCCTCATCCTCTCATTACCAGTAAGAAGATCCGTGCGTGCATGTGATAGTTCTGAATCTGCTAACTGATGCCATGGCGCTGCGTTTGCAGCATGGATGCTCCAATATACCCGCTGGCCGCGGCACGGCCTCGGATAACAAACCAAACGACTACTATACCCATTGCCGCTCACGCGCCTCGTGTAGTAATGGCAGATTTTGGTGCTTAAAGCTTTGTTGTCGAATAACTAGCAAAAGTTAAGAAGCTTGAACTTGCACGTTGGCTAGCTAGCTTGCTAACACGCGACCTTTTATTCGACGTAGATATAAATATTTATTTGCACCTGAAGTGATCCATTACCTGGTTTCTATTAGAATTGTGGTTTGTTGCTTCTCTGCTCTGGTTTCTATAGATCGATTTTTTTTATCAATAGCCGAGGGTTAGCACTTCAGTGCTCTAGTGTAAACAGTTGTGCTTATTATGCCTCGAGGCGTAGCCGCACGAGGGATACAGTAAAGCTGTCTAGTCTGTGTGTGTGTCTGTAACTGCTCAACGGTTGAAACTCGACGAAAACTAACAGCTTCTATAGGCTTCTAGCCACGTTCTCTTGGATTTTGATTTGTGGATTAGCGAACTAAAGCTTCCTTCTCGAGTTACGGCTAGTTTGACTCACATTGAAGGCGGTTGCAGTCTCTTCAGAATCTTTCATAGCATCATCTGTTCACACATACTTCTACTCAACTTATGAGTTAGCCTTGCACTAAAGCGCTAGTTAGCTACAAGAGTCATTGTATTGTCTAAAGGTGCCTGTGCAACTTCAGAAGTCTCCATCTGAGCTGCTCTGACCTGGGTTTCATCCAGGATTTTAAGTTTGGGGGGAAGTTAGAAAAGGAACCGGGCGCGCCAGCGTGAAAAAGTTGAGGCTACGTTCACTTCCGGTCACCACCCCCCCTATATTGTTTGTTGTTGGTGCCTATTAGCAATGTACTCCTGGCAATGTGCATTGACATGTAACTTGGTATGCTGGTTGAAATTGTGGACCGTATCTATAGAACACTATAGAAACCACATGTACTAATTATTATATACAAAAGCAATGGATAGATTTGTGGTAAGACTAAATGATGACCAATCATCTACATGTATTAGTAGCAAAAGACCTTGTCTAGATAATGTTGGGTATAGTACCCCTTTCTCTCTCCCTTTACCTCCCTCTCTCTCCCTCTCCCTCTCCCTCTCCCTCTCCCTCTCCCTCTCCCTCTCCCTCTCTTTTGAGGGGGAAGATCCCCCCCGCCTCCCCACTAGATGAAACCCTGGTAGTGTCTGGTCTCCGTGTTGTCCTGTTCAGCTAGTAGGTTTATTTTCACAAAACACAAGACTTGGAAGGCAAGTAAGCTGCTGTGACCTCCTGTAGGCGTTTCTGTGTGATCTCAGGCTCAAAAGGTCCCTATCTGAGCTGCTCTGACCTGCTGTAGGCGTGCTTGTAGCCTCAAGAGTCTCTGTGTCTTGTCTGAGCCTTCGTTGCTGATTGTTAATGTTAGCTAGCTCTTGTGCCCACGCGCAGCTTTCACGTAAAAGTTGGTAAAGGGTCACGAGTACAAAAAACAAATATCGTGCCGGTCCATGACACACACACACACACACACAGACAAAATTGCAACGTTCATCACTAGGAAGGGACTCGCTTCGCTCGCCCCAATTATTTTACATACGATTTTCATTGCATGTTAACATACATGTATACCGTCAAGATTATTGCGGAACCTCCGAATAAAATACACTTTGGGAAGCAGAGCTTTTGTTCTCTGCTTGGAGGGGAGGTTCATTCATTTATAGCCATGTCAAGGAATTATAGATTATACGGTCTGTTATGGAACCTATTTCTAGTTCAAAGAAGCTAAGCAACTTGCTGAAATCAAAGATATACATGTAAAGCATGCTTTGCAGTATGCCAATAATGGTAGTATGATTAGCAATAACATTACAAATGACCTCTACCATATTGGACATAAAGTATATTAATCACCTCACGAACATTTCCCCATGTAATTATATCGTATCCCCGGCCTGTAATTGTACGCTTGAACCTCAGACGATTTTATTTTTCTTCTGGAAAAGGTTTGCAGAGGAAGACAGTGAATGCAATATCATGTTTGATGAGAAAGACGGAAGTTCCACTTTGGGCGGTCAAGGTCCACTTATCAAGGCTGGAACGATCTACAAGCTAGTGGAGAGACTCACCTACCATGAGTATGCGGGTGAGTACATGTAGGTGTTAATGGCATTGAATATATCGTCTGCAATCTCTTCTCATTTCCAGACCCCACATTTGTGCGAACGTTTCTGATGACGTACAGATCATTCAGCAAGCCTAGTGAGCTGCTCGAGCTGCTGATTTTTCGCTATCAAATTCCGAACCCCGCGGAGAGTGAGGATATGGAGGCCAAGAGGGACCCCAACATGATGAAAGCCCTTAAACAATGCAAAGACAACTATATCTACCCCATTCAACTCAGGTGCGCGATATCATTTTTCTGACTTTTTCTCCCTATGGTATCCACTCGAAATTACATGCACCCATCAAAAAGATGGTTATACACAAGGCGGGGGTGGGCTAATATTAATATAGTTTGAACTCAAGGTACGTACATTTTATACGGCGGGTGCTTTAGTTGTCTGTCAGTGTGTCTGTTTTTGTCTGCACGTGTATGCTCACGTTACACGCATGTGTTTTCATGTGTATTAGTGCTGTAACTGCTGCTGTACAATTGCAAAGCTGAAAGGTGCAAATAAAAATGCTAAGTACTAGCTACAAGCGCTCTCTGCCAATCTACAACCAGTAATAATAGGTTTAGCCACTTTTTGGAGATTCGTGAATTTGCAAATAGAACACTTCAAAAATTGTTTTCGAGTTATGGTCAGTAAGGTACATCTTGATGTATGGTTACTATAATTATCGCACTGATTCTGTGGCCCTTGCCCGTAGTCCTGGCATGCAGTACAAATCGGATTTGACTACATATTTAGGGTTTGTGGTATTCCATAAAAATGAATGACTCTAATTAAGGCAATGACGTTGCCTAAGCTGGTTGAATTTGCATCATGTCACTGCACTTGACTCTAATTATGCCTCGGTGCGCATGCACAAGCGAGGTATACGGTAGACTAGTGTGTTTGTGTTGTCTTGTCTGTGTGTCTGTGTAGACTGCTACAGCTGCTCAAGGATGAATCAAGTGCAAGTAAGAGTTTCTATAGGCTTCTAGTCATGTTTACTTGGATTTTAATTCGTGGATTTGCAAAATAATGCTTTGTGTCTACTACAGTGCCTTTATCACCTTTGCAACACATTGTAAACCACAAATAGTAAACATACAAACCACAGGCTACAGGCTGCATGTACTAATAGTGATGTTGTCTTGTCGATGAGCTGCTTAATAGAAAATGTAATATCTAAGGCACTCATAGCCATGTAATAACTATTACATAATTATTGTCACCTGTAGAGTGCTGAATGTTCTTCGACACTGGGTGGAGTTCCACTTCTATGACTTTGAGAGAAAACCTGAGCTACTAGACAAACTCAAACAGTTTGTTGACGATGTCAAGTCCAAGAAACTTCAGAAATGGGTCTCATCAATTCACAGATCACTACAGAAAGTCAGTTATAGCCTCGTTCTCAGGCCGATTTTTCGTTAATAGAACAAAGTTTAAAAATATAGCCTGGGCCATGGTATTAATTGTATCTGGGCGTGGCAGGAACCGGAAACAAAGCAGAGATTCTTCACATTTTGTTTCCTGTCATATTTCCCTATATGAGTTTAATACCGTAAGTTAGCTCTCTCAAGTACTAACATCTCTAGCCGGCCATAGATTATCTAGCTAAAATATCTAGCCGGCCATAGATTATCTAGCGAGCAATGGCAAGTTTAATTTGTTCAGATTAACGTGTACATTGTCTTGCTCAAGGCCTCACTCTCATTGCAGAACAGGCCCAGGCTCTCAAGCTCTTGTCGGATGGAAGAAACGTCTTTGTTTATCAATAACAAGGCTGATAATAACCTAGGAAAGGCCATGAATCTTCAGTTTAAGATTTCACAGTTAATAAAACAGTGTGCATGGTTGTGACGTACATGTAGGTTGGACAGAACGCCCACTAAAGCATGGAGTTGCGTACTCTTCCTAATGAACTCTTGGTAGTATCTGAGAAGTAATTATAAATGAAGCTACGTTGAAGAAAGTGGTGCGCCACGTACTTACATTACTCTGTTCTCTGTGTGTTTTAAACTGAGTGTCCTATTTTAGTCCGCTTGTGTGTTTTTACAGCATGAAGATGAAGAAAAGGCCCCTGTAGCCAAGCCTGTGTTTGACAGAGAGCCTGAACCTCTCGAATGGCACATTGCCAAGCCCAACGACATCAACGAATACTCAATCCTCACTGTCAGTACTATCAGAATTACATTAAATAAATTACATATTAATTTGCCGCAGTACATTCGACAATGTTGTGATTGGTGAATAAAATTATATATCATTCATGCCTGTAGCTCCACCCAGTTGAGGTTGCTCGTCAGATTACTCTAATACAGTACAACTACTTCAAAGCTATTCATCCCTCTGAGTTGGTGGATGCTTCTTGGATGAAAGAGCAAAAAAAGGAGCAGGCTTCACCAAACCTACTCAAACTCAACAGATTTGAAACCACTGTATGTGTTTTGTAATATTTACTCTTATGTAGACACTGTTTGTATGGTGTCATTTGTCCAGGTGTCCAACTGGCTGAGTGAAGACATTGTATTTACCGAAAATTTTGAGGAGAGGGTTGCTCTTGTGTCAAGGCTAGTAGATATTATGGAGGTACACATACTTTTGTTTTATCCATTTTTTATTCTGATTTTACTCTAGGCTCTGCTGAATCTGAACAATTTTGCTGGCATGTTTGTCATTAATGCTGCTCTTGAATCAGCTTCTGTATTCAGACTCAAACACACTCTCAAGGTCAGGATTACTGATATTTTTGCACATTGTATTCATTTTCACGCATGCGCAGCGAGGTACCGTATTAAACGCCCGGGCGTTTGTTTTAGATCGAAGGGGGCGTTTAAACGAGGAGGGCGTTTATTGTTATGTCTCCTCCAAAACTCTTGCACAGCAGCAGTTATTGTGCTCTTCTGAACACACCCACATTTTACATGGCAGTAAATCTATTGTTAGTTGAAAAACCACTGCTAAACTTTGTTGTTTCGCTGCTGAAATTGACTCAATCCGGTGCTATAATTTATGGATGTTTTATTTCGCTACTGTGTATGTTGAATAATAGGTGTCATCAATTTGAATAATATAATAGGCTGCTGATGAAGTGCGAATAAGTAATTTGAACTAGAGCACTAAAGTGCAAACCCTCGGCTGTTGACATGATTATAAAGAAACCATTATAATGCAGTGCATAATAGTGATGTTGTTATCATGTATGACTTGCACAGCAACTCAGGAGCAATAAAACTAAACCAGACTGGAGACATGCATTTGAGAACAGGTAGACTGGTAGTGGTACTATAGATTATGCACTGTGGATCAGGATCACAGCAAAGAAGCCTGGAGTCTCCGAGTAGGATCCCAGTCAGCAGGAGCTATAATTCAAGCTTTCTACTTTAGTGACCCTGTTTCCATTGTTCCTGGTATATACAGCTTGGCCTTTCTACTTTAGTGATCCTGTTCCATTGTTCCTGGTACAGGATCACTTCAGTTATAAGTAACGCATGTGCCAAGTTCTGTTCAAGCTATATTTTGCTAGCCTCCTTCGCAGCCTCTCCTTTTTCTGTTCTTTGTCACAGGAGAGAAAATTGGAGGAACAAAGAAAGAAAGAAAGAAGGAAGCGACAAAGAAAAAGGAGAGCCTGCCTTGCTAAGTCGCGTGACAGTAGACGAGTGGTAGACGAGTGAAAATGAACGTGGGCAATCACTAGCTGGGCGGAGCCTGACAGAGCAAAAAGCTACAGCATGCCTACGCATTGCAGACTCTAACATAAAAGCGGTTAGCATCGTAGATAGTAAGCCAGAATCAAGCGTGGAGACATCGTAGACGAGGGCTTACCTAGTAAAGACTAAAGACTAAAGATCTAGATCTATATCTAAATATAGCTCATTTTTTTTCAGAGTTCAGAACAGACCCACTTGACTAGTAGATATAATTATGCCTCGGTGCGCATGCGCAAGCGAGGTATACGGTAGTGTGTCTGTGTGTCTGTGTGTGTAGACTGCTACAGCTGCACAAGGATCAATGAAGTGCAAGTAAGAGTTTCTATAGGCTTCTAGTCATGTTTTCTTGGATTTTAATTCGTGGATTTGCAAAATAAAGCTTCGTTCTCGAGTTATGCCTAGTTTTGCTTACTTGGAATGCCATTGCAGCCTTTTCAGAAGAGTCCGTAGCAAAACTTGTTCACCGAATGTTGCTACTGTACTCAGTAGTTAGCTCTGCACTAGAACGCTAGCTATTGGTAGCTTCAAGAGTGAGAAGAGAGCTGCAAGGCTCTGCTGACTTGCAGCCATTAGTTTTAGACTTGAACTTTTGGCATCGATCGTTTTTAACAACAATCACGGTCGATTATTACCCACTATTTGAGTTTCCTGCGATTACATGTACAATGCAGCAAAATTAGATCATCATGATAATTATAATCAATGTGTGTATAAAAGCTAGCTAGTAGTTTTATGTTATGTACGTAGCTTTGGCACCTCCACCGAGGCATCAGCACCCACGGTGCTTTCATTATTACAGCAGTATAGTCTACTCTACTCTAGTCTTTCATACTTTCTCTACTGACTAAAGGTCTCAC